>NC_057803.1:406208162-406454504 GCF_018294505.1 Triticum aestivum
CCTCCTCGCCATCATCCATAGCACCGCCGGGCGAAGCCTGGCCCGCTGGGCGGCGGCGGGGCATCTCCCCCATCCTCCCCGTCTTGGCTGGCGTGGGACAGCGGGATCCAGAGGAATGCCGGGCGAACGTGGGGTCCGGCGGCGTGGCGGGCGGGTCTACCATCGGCGTTGTGCGCGGCGCGGCGGTGGCAACCTGCGGGTCGCGAGGTGGTGGCTGCGTTGGCCTGACCGGTGGTCGCGGGTTGCGTGGGATCCAGATCGGATCCATCTGGATCCTTTCTTTGGAGTCCGTCGGTCGCGGCGGGGTGGTGATGATCGTCGCTGGCCACGTCGAATCGTTGGATTCGGCGTCTGGAGATCTACAAGGAGTTCTTCTTGATCCTCCTTTCTAGTGGATTGAGCCCCATGGCTCTTTCATCTTCGCGGGTTTCGGATCGTGGCTTGCCGGATCCGGAGTACATGGAGGTTTGGTGGCATAGGATGGGGATCGGAGGAAACTTTGGTTGGCGTGTTTGGCTCGGCATCAGCGACGTCACTTGACGCCGTTACCCTTCCTGGAGGCGAAGCCGAGGTCCTCCCTATCCACCCCCGAACCCCTCCTGGACGAAAGTCCAAAATTCAGTTTGGATTGGGCGGCGGCGGCGTCCTGCGTGTCGTATCCTCCATGGAGGCGCCGTCTTGGGAGGAACTGCTGTTCGGAGGAGAGATGTTGTGGATGGTGGGCTCCGAGTAGCTCCAGCAGTGGCGATGGTGTGGAGGTTGCCAGGTGGTGCGGCGTTGTGTCTACCGCGTCATTGACGACGAGTGGTGGCGGCATGGTGCAGCTGCATATCAACGATGGATGCGGCTGGATGGACGAGCGCAGGGCGGTCGAGCTGTCTGGCGCCATGGTGGCGTCGATGACAGGCCTGGCAAGGTCTGTGCGTTAGTACCTGCTCTGGAGATGGATCGGTGGAAGAAGGCGGCGATAACCTTGGTGAGTGCGCCGGACCAGCGTGTGACCCAGTCCCGGTATGTGGCTAGGATGGGGCATCCGGCATTAGATGTTAGGATTTAGTGCGATGTCTGTTTGGTATTAGGCTCGGACATTCGGCACCACTGCATCAAGGGGGTAGGTTTAGCGACAAATGTTGCCTATATGGTGGCTTCAGGCTTACTAATGTACTACTTTGTAAGGTCTTTTGTGCTTAATAATTAATAAAGTGGCCGTATGCATCGTCTAGATGCAGAGGCCGGGGGTGCATCCTCCTTTTCTAAAAAAATCCTGCAAGCTCATCCTTGCCAGTTTTAATGCCAAAACATTAAAAAAAGTTGTTCTACACCTCCTATGTACTTGCAAGCCCATTCTTGTTATTTTGATAACATACCAACTTGTTGCATTCAACAGAGAAAATCTACTTGTTATTTGCAACTCTATCAACAGAGAAAATCTACTCTTGAACTAGCACGTGCATGTGATTCCGTCAACTATATAATTTTGAACTTGATGGATCCTTAATTACTAAACTTTGAACATGATGGATCCTTTGTCATTTTTGTTGAAAGTTTAAATTGCATCCATCCCTCTTGCTGGCAGTACATGAATTGGACCGATGAGGCAACAAAGCTGATGCATGCTTGGGACATCAGGTCTGATGTTATACCGAGGTATGGGCTGAATAATACATGTATAAAATCATGTCGACTGAAACTGCAATTAGTCTTGCTTGCATCTATGTTATTTTATGTTGTAGTCCAGTAACATATCTAATTGACCGTCTTTTGTTGCCTCTTAGTACCAAACCACAGACACATGTCGATGTATGTTGCCAAATGCTCTGAAGACATTTGGCCTCAAACCAAATGAAAGTCTATGATTTTGCCAACAAAGAATGGTAGGTGCCACAGCTACAAACCAAACAAAGGAGACTTTCCAATATCTTGGCCGTGCCCTTTTGGCTTGGCCATGCCAATTTTTATCAGGGATAATGGGGTTCAGGCAAAATATATCCAATGTTATTCCATGTATTAGATGTAAACTAAGTTTTTGATGTCTTTATTTTTTGGTTCTGATTGTTATCCTAACAAAACAAGACAGAATTGTGTAGGTTAATCAATATGAAAGCATCTTATCATAACTGCAGTATTTATCAATGTCTTTGAAAGTTGATTACACACTTGTTGAAATGGCCAATATATAATCTGTTGTCACCAGTCTACAATACACACCAACTACGGAAGGTGGTGCTTAAGAGATGACATCAGAAAAAAGCACCAAGACCATTGTCTATCAAGATGTCGCAACATTGAGTAATTGTGTGTGTTATTTTAGTGTGAGAGTTTATTAATTTTTAGTTGTGTCTTAGCTACTGTTTCATCTAGTTTATCATGGCAAACATTTGTACCAGTCCCACTTTATACCATGTCTTCTTTTATGATTATTGGATTTCCTTTAGCCCTTCTACAATTCAGTTAGTCACTATAAAGTATCTTCTGTTTCTACAAATACACAAGTCGGTGTAGTCACACATTATCTTCAATTTTTGTTGTCCATGTCGCGGCTCTTGGCCATTGTTGGCATCATCAACACCGTGCACCAACGACAAGAGCCCAGTGGTGAACGAGGCCAAGAGAATCCTGAGAAGCTGTAGTTGAAAGTAGCACTGGAGGTGGTGCTTGGGAGCAGCAATGTAGGCAGTGGCCTAGAGGAGTGGAAGAGGTGGCTGGGACGAGCATAGGAGGCAGTGGCGCAACAGTCGGGTGCAGCGGGTCCGGGAGAAGTGGAGGAACTGGTGACCAGGAGAAAAATTGTTGGCGGTGGATCAGAGGAGGTAATAACGCCCGGAGCAGCGTGGGCGGCAAGGGAGGAACCAAGTATTGAGTTGGCCTAAGTGGCAATTATATCCATGTAGTCCCTCCGTAAACTAATATAAGAGTGTTTAGATCAGTACTTTAGTTATCTAAACACTTTTATATTAGTTTATAGAGGGAGTACAAAATACTAAGAGGAATATGTAGATGCACTACTTTATTAATTGGTGATATACCTACACACTTCTCCTGGAAATTTCTTTCACTTGACATGATAGTCATGATATTTCTTTGTTACATACTCCCTCTATTCCGAACTATTTGTCTTAGATTTGTTAGATATGGATTTATCTACACACGTGTTAGATACATCCATATCTAGATAAATCTAAAACAATTAATTTGGGACAGAGGTAATAGAAATCTGATTCTCATTCTTATATGTGAAGGAACAAATTATTGTACTTCTCCTTAAAATTACACAGTGCAAATTTGGTCAGGCTTCTCCTCATATTTCCTTCTATAGCACTATGGGGTCGTTGATCACCATCCAAGTCCTTAGTACAGGGCGAAGCGACCAATGCTGGCGGCATTTATAGATTTTTCTTTTCTATTATGTTTAATTCAGCTAATTCAATAACTTGTAGATAGTACTCCCTCTCTAAACAAATATAAGAGTGTTTAGATGACTACTTTAGTGATCTAAGCGCTTTTATATTTCTTTACGAAGGGAGTACTACAACTATATCTGACGGTCAATAAAAGAAAGCCTTTGCTAAATTATATCCATTAGTCTGATGGAGAATACGTCACTTTTTTACTGTTACATATAAAAAATTGTAATCTTATATCCTAATAAAGAAAGACGTGCGTTGCACGTGTATGTTTACTAGTGCTCTGAAAGGTGAGCACTAATAATAACAGGATATATCCTTTTCTCATCAAGATAAGCATATTTAAGAGTATCAGGCAACAGTTTAAGCTCAAACACGGGATCACCCTTGGGTGGAGGAGGATCCCCTAGGATTTCAACAGGCAAATTGTGTTTCAGAATAGGTTTCTGTTTAAAGAATACTTCATCTATTTCCCTTCTTTCAATAATAAACATATCATTTTCATGGTCTAGCAAATATTGTTCTAAAGGATCACTAGGAGGTACAGCAATAGAAGCAAGACCAATAATTTCATCCTTACTAGGTAATTCTTCTTCATGGTGTTGTCTACTAAATTTAGAGAAATTAAATTCGTGAGACATATCATCTAAACCGATAGTAACAACATCCTTTTTGCAATCTATCTTAGCATTAACAGTGTTTAGGAAGGGTCTACCAAATATAATGGGACAAAAGCTATCTTGTGGGGAACCAAGAACAAGAAAATCAGCAGGATATTTAGTTTTCCCACACAAGACTTCGACATCTCTAACAATTCCCATTGGTGAAATAGTATCTCTATTGGCAAGTTTAATTGTGACATCAATATCTTCTATCTCAGCAGGTGCAATATCATGCATAATTACTTTGTATAAGGCGTAAGCTATTGCACTAGCACTAGCACCCATATCACATAAGCCATGATAACAATGATCTCCTATTTTAACAGAAATAACAGGCATGTCTACCACATGTCTGTTTTTATCTTTAGCACAAGGTTTAGCAATTCTAGCAGTCTCATCAAGGAAATAAATAACATGCCATGCGCGGGGTCGTGAGAAGAACCTTGTGCAATATCAGGTTCAACTTTAATTTGCTCAGAAGGTGTATAAGTTTAATATTGCTTTTACGAACCACAGTTGAAGCTTTAGCACGATCCTTTATCCTGACAGGGAAAGGTGGTTTCTCAACATAAGAAGTAGGATGTCGGTGGTAACGACACCGATGGGATCACAAGAATCCCTACTGTGGTTAGCGGGGCGCGGGGTCGTGAGAAGAGCGGATCAAACAGATAGCACACGATTCGTTTATCCAGGTTCGGGCCGCAAGGATGCGTAAAACCCTACTCCTGCTTTGGTGGATTGTATATCTGTGTTCTTGACCTAGCTATGGGGCGTGAGGAGCTCCAAAAAGCCGAATCCTTCCTATGGTCACCTCGGGCCTCCTTTTATAGAAAAAAGGGGTTGCCACAGTGGCACACAGGAGGTGGAAAGGGTACAGTGTTACGAGGTTATCCCTCGCATCACATGACAAGGTGCATTTAAAGCATCTTGCTTAGGTGTCCTTGCTTTATCGGGGACGGGGGAGAAACCTGTCTTGTCCGTCGCCGCTCCTTCTTGTGTCGACACGCGCCCTGGCCAGCGACGCCTGTGTTGCCATGTAGGTAGGCAGGCAACTGAGGTGGCGCAGTGGTGGGTCTTCATGAAGATCTGCATGCCGCCACACGGGTGCTTGCCCAGCTGGTTGGGTCGGCAGCTGCATGCATGCGATGGTGGAGTTTTAGTCGGCGTGGGCCTGATTGTGGCCCTGCGGGTGTCCTCAGCAAGGGCCTTGCCGGGGGCCCGACAATGGTCTTGCCGAGGCGCCTGCTGTCATCCCCAGCAAGGCGCTTGCCGGGGGCCTTGTGGTCTTTCTCGGCTGGGATCCCACCAAGGGTTGTCGTCTCCTTAGTGCGTATCTGATCTTGAATGCCGCCACGGGGATGTCTCCCGAATCCTTGCCCTTTGGGGGCAGTGGACTCAAGGGTGATTTGCTCCGTAGGCGCGGGACGAGTCGCTGCGGCAAGGGTCTTGCCGGGGCTGCTAGAATTGTCTCCCGGCAAGGATCTTGCCGGGGGAGTCCGCTTCGTCCCCTTTGCTCTTCATGGTCCTGGCCTTGGCGTCATTCTAGTTCTCTTGAGCTTCGGTCTTACCCTGACTCACCTCCCTTGCCTTGCTTGGTGTGGTGGTATCCGCGGCTCAGACTGCCCGTGCACAGTTATAGGGGTACAAAAAGAGTACCCCTCTTTTTGTACACCGACAGGAGCCCCCGGGCCTGGGCCACACATAAGCGCAACGTGTTGTTGGGCTAGGCCCAAAAACAGTGCGCGGGCAGACTGGGCGGTTTTTACTGCGGTAAGATTCTTCGCGCGCTGCGCTTCCCACGATTCCCGCGCGTGGCGCGGCGTGGGGAGGCGCGTGTGACGTGGGTGGCATGTGTGGGGTTGGTTCCCGCAGGCATGCGTCACATCGTAGTAAAGGGGCGGTTCGCGCCTTCCCCATAAATGAAGGGAGGCGTGGAGGCGCGGCCCATTTACTGAATGGGGCCGAGGTGCGGTCTTCAAGGTGTCCACTCCCCACGATCACGGGGTGGGAAGTGGTCGCCTCACCGTCCCCTCAGTTCTGCATGTCCGCCACATGTCTCCCATGCGCCTGGGGTGGCAAACGGTGGAGGCGGGAAACCGGGCCGTCGCTGGTTGGGGCAGCAGGTCGGTCCTGGCTCCCTGCGGCTTCCGTATCTTGATTGGCTGAGTGGGGCGGCCGAGCCCCAACCCCGATCCTTTATAAAGAGCGGGAGGGGGGATGGCGTCCCGCATTCTTTCATCTTATTCTTCCTTCAGCTTTTGCTCCTCCCTTCCATCCGTCATGGAGAGAGGGAATCCCGGTCCTTCAACAGTGGCGGCGAGGGTCGCCGCTCGACAACGCGTCCTTCCTTCTCCTACGCCTGTGGTGGCAGAGCCAGCCGCGAGGGGAAGGGGGAGGGGGCGAGGCCGTGGGCGAGGCCGGGGCGCTCGGGGAAGCGGAGGACGGGGCGGCGCGCCGGCCTCGCCTCCGCCAGCAGCTCCTCCTCCAATGGAGGGCCATGTTGGGGATGACCCTTGTGAGTTCTTCGTCAGGCTGCGCCGGCCGCCGCGCCGTCGCCTTCGTCTCCTGACTCCATTTGCGCGGGCTGGATCCACCGGAGTCGTTGCGGCTGCACATGAGGGGCTGCGGGATCAGTGGCACGCGGGTCCGCGTCGACTTCCCCGCCCCTCATGTGATGTATCTTCGTCGGGGATGGAAGATGTTTGCTCATATCCACCGCTTGATGGAGGGGCTCACTCTCCATTTTAAGCAGATGGAGGGTGGCCTTCTCTCCGTCAAGGTCTTCGGGCTCTTTGGGACCCGTGCAAGGTGCTGTGTGGAGAGCTCTTCTGATAGTGAAGACTCCTCCTCGGGTGGGAGTGACGAGGAGGACAGTGGCAGCGACGATGAGGGTAGTAGGCGGCAGGATGACGGGTCTGACTAGGTGTCAGGTGCCGCTCCGTGCGGCACCGGCGACCCCATCATCAGTGTCGCCGGCTCCGTGAACTTCTCGGGGTCGTCTCCTTGGGCGGCTGGCGTTGGGAGGCTGCGGAAGAGGAAGAGGGCGGGCGGCAAGGCCGTCAAGTCGGAGTACGCGGGAACCGATGCCTTCGACGCGTGTTGACGTCCTGCCGCCTGGTCTTCGAGCTCTGCTTCCGGCGCCGCCATCACCATCCTGCCTTTGGACGGCCACCAAGATGTTCCCTTGGTGTCTTCTGCCACTCGTAGCTCGCCTAGGCGCTCCTTTTGTCCTTTTCGCCTCCTTGACCTGCCTCCTCAGGAGAGGGACAAGAAAGGGATTACGGGCACCTTATCTCTTTTTAGTTTGTAAGCCTTCGAGCCTTTGTTGAATTTAAAACTTGTAATCCCATCATTCATGTTTTTCATTCCCTATGGACTGTACCTGAGCAGAATATTTTTTTAATGAAAAAGGGATGCTTGCCGGGTCATTTGTTTGCGGGTGTAACCCATGACAAGGAGTAAATCCTTGATATCTTCAAGATAAACATTTCCTTGCCCGGCAACAGGCCTTGCCGTCTCCCCACTTCGCTCGACCTTCCTCACACCTTTGGCAGAGGCAGGGATGAGGCGGGTTCAGGCTCCTTGTTTCATACTTTCGCTGCCACGACTACGACCAAACTTGGCCCCAGGAACGAGCCCTAGGGCCTAGAGTTAGGGGAGCACGGTAGCTTAGGGGAAAATGAGGTTTCACATACCTCAGTCCATAATGGAATGCATGATAAGGGATGAAGAACTTATCTGAAGCTGCAGTCCCCGGCATCCCTGGTTCGCCGTGGGTGAATCTTTGCTCTTGCAACCCCCGGCAATACTGGCTTGCCGGGGGCTAGATGCTGGTATGTTCCTCTTTTTTTTCTCCCCAAGTGGTTCGGCATGGATATCTGTGTGTCCTGTGAACCAAAGAAGACAAAAGAAAGACAAAGAGACGCACACTCAACCTCTAAGCTAGGGGTTAGTCGCCGCTAAGCACTATCAACCCTAACCAAGGACGAGACTCGACCTAGCATGCATGCTATAACTTAGGGCGCCAGCGCTTCATTTATTTATGCTCAGGGTCTGCGCCTGGCTTTGTACAAATGGTTACATGCGTCATCGGCAAGGCTCGTACAAAAGGTGGCTTGCCGGGGGGCCCGGCAAGCCTCGCCTCACGGGTAAAACTTGCGAAGATGCTCAATGTTCCAGGAGTTACTCACCGGAATGGCATCTTCGGTCTCCAGGCAGACTGCGCCGGGCCTGGTGACTCGTATTACCTGATAAGGGCCTTCCCACTTTGGCGTCAACTTGTTGGAATTCTTGGCCGATTGAAGCGCCGAAGAACAAGGTCACCTTCCTCAAAGCTTCGGGCATGAACCTTGCGGCTATGGTAGCGGCGCAAGGTTGCTGGTAGCGCGCTGCTCTCACAGCCGCCCGAAGACGATCTTCCTGAAGGAGCATTGCGTCATCTTGCCGCAATTGCTCTTGCTCAAGCTCGTCATAAGCGAGTACTCGAGGTGACCCGTATATGAGTTCCATGGGGAGAACTGCTTCTGCTCCGTATACCAGGGCAAAGGGTGTCTGGCCGCTGGCTCGATTTGGTGCCGTTCTGATTGACCAAAGAACCGCCGGCAATTCATCAATCCAGCGCCTTCCACTCTTGTGCAGTCTGTCAAAGGTCTTTGTCCTCAGGCCTCGTAGTACTTCAGCATTTTCCCTCTCAGCTTGACCATTGCTTCGTGGGTGAGCGACGGAAGCGAAACAGACCTTGCTGTCGAGGTCTTAAATATATTGCATGAAGGTGTGGCTTGTGAACTGCGTGCCGTTGTCGGTGATAACCCTATTGGGTACACCAAAACGGCACACCAGTCCTTTGAAGAACTTGACGGCTGACTGTGCTGTGACCTTCCTCACTGCTTCCACTTCTGGCCACTTTGTGAACTTGTCGATTGCAACGTACAAGTACTCAAAGCCCCCGATAGCGCAGGGGAAAGGGCCCAGTATGTGGAGCCCCAGACCGAGAAAGGCCAGGAGAGAGGAATGGTTTGAAGGGCTTGAGCTGGCTGATGAAGCTTCTTTGAATGGAACTGACACGCTTCACACCTGGTGACTAGCGTCGTCGCATCCCGGAGGGCAGTGGGCCAGAAGAAGCCTTGCCGAAACGCTTTGCCGGCAAGGGCCCTTGACCTGATGTGGGATCCACATATGCCTCCATGTATCTCTGCCAACAGCCCCAGTCTTTCCTCTCGAGGGATACACTTCAATTTCACGCCGTTCGGCCTCTTTCTGTACAGGACGTCATCGACAAACTGGTACATAGTAGAGCAACGGGCTACTTTTTCCGCTTCTTCCTACTCCTCACGAAGTTCCCCTGTTTGGAGGAATCGGACGGTATGCTGTGCCCACGCTAGAGCCTGGGGCTCGACGGCGAGGACTAAAGGCATTTCCTCCGCTATCGGAGTAGCTGTCTCCATGGCAAGAGCTTGATGCTCTGTCGGAGCCAGCCGTCCCGCGGCGGTCTTAGTGTCTCCGGCAACATCCTTGTCGGTGGCTTCGGGGAGCTCGGCGGGAAAGTACTTTCCATTGTACTTTTCGCCAACGTCAGGTTTGAAGGCGCGGTGAGTGGGCCACTGGAACTGCCGCAGCTCACGGGTAAAAGCCGGACAGCCTACCTCGTAAGGTAGGCCTCCAGGGCTCTCCGGGGCCGGGTGGTTCACAGCAGGCCCTGCTCGCCTATCTGACTGGTGGCGCGCTCCGCGCCGGCGCTCGATAGTGGTTCGAGCGTCTTCATGGGCTTGTTCCCGAAGAACTTGGCACTGGTCACAGTGGGTCCATGGGTCAGACAATGCTATGGAGATGTCGTCGCCCGCGACGTCGCGACGAGCCGGCGTCCGCGGTACCAGATGGGGAAGAGGTGAATGCACCGTGGTTGCGGCGCCGCCGGCTTTTCTGCCACTGGTCCACGGGACTCCATCGGAGCGTCGACCCGAGGGCCCCACCGGACGTGGTTCATCTTTGTTGGCCACCGCAACAAGGCTTCGGATAGTGGCTCTCCAATCGTCGAGTTTCCCCGTAGTGGGAGGAAGGTCGAGGAGCAACTGCGCGCACGCCAGGGCCTCTACTGGCGTCGGTGGCAGTGAAACCTGCACGGATCGCGACGCGCTTCGACTTCTGACCATGTCAGAAGGAGCTCTATCACGACCCCGCGGTCGCATGCCGTTTTCACCAGCACCTCGGCGAGTGGGCAGGTCTTCTACGTCCCGAGAGTGGCGCTCGAGGCTCTTCCCGCGGCGACGCCCGGGATCTTCGGCGTGATTACGCCGTTCGTCGCGCGCTGCCTGGGAGGAGCGTGCTGTTGGCGCCGGCGTGGGAGTCTTGGAGGCCCTTGCGTCGCCTTCGGGCGGGGCGGCAATGACCCTAGAAGGTCCCGCTCCACCCGCGAAGGGCTTGGCTCCGCCTTTGGATTTGGCGACATGTGGCCCGTTACTAGGCGCACAAACATCGCCGCCTCCCAAACTCCAGCTGCTGGGATGGTGTTGGTGTTTGCGAGCAGCACCCCGGGTCCTTTCTGCGACCGGTCCGCTGCTCGCCCGCGTCGGGACGGGCTGTCCGGCTTCCGACTGGCCAACCGCCACCATCGTCTTCTTCATGGGCGCCATGATGATGAAGAAGCGCCGAACTAACTACTAAAGCCGATTCTCACAACTGCGCCCCCTACCTCGCGCGCCAAAGATGTCGATGGGATCGACACCTATGGGATCACAAGAATCCCTACTGTGGTTAGTGGGGTGCGGGGTCGTGAGAAGAGCGGATCAAACAGATAGCACACGGTTCGTTTATCCAGGTTCGGGCCGGGAAGATGCGTAAAACCCTACTCCTGCTTTGGTGGATTGTATATCTGTGTTCTTGAGCTAGCTATGGGGCGTGAGGAGCTCCAAAAAGCCGAATCCTTCCTCTGGTCGCCTCGGGCCTCCTTTTATAGAAAAAGGGGTTGCCACAGTGGCACACAGGAGGTGGAAAGGGTACATTTATGCGTCTTGCTTAGGTGTCCTTGCTTTATCAGGGACGGGGGAGAAACCTGTCTCGTCTGTCACCGCTCCTTCTTGTGTCGACACGCGCCCTGGCCATCGATGCCTGCGATGCCATGTAGGTAGGCAGGCAGCTGAGGTGGTGCAGTGGTGGGTCTTCATGAAGATCTGCATGCCACCACGCGGGTGCCTGCCCAGCTGGTTGGGTCGGCAGCTGCATGCATGCAGTGGTGGAGGTTTAGTCGGCGTGGGCCTGATGGTGGCCCTGTGGGTGTCCTCGGCAAGGGCCTTGCCGGGGCCCCGGCAAGGGTCTTGCTGAGGCGCCTATTGTCATCCCCGGCAAGGCGCTTGCCGGGGCCTTGTGGTCTTCCTCGGCTGGGATCCCGCCAAGGGTTGTCGTCTCCTTAGTGCGTATCTAATCTTGAATGTCTTCACAAAGATCTGCATGCCGCCACGGGGATGTCTCCCGAATCCTTGCCCTTTGGGGGCAGTGGACTCAAGGGTGATTTGCTCCATAGGCGCGGGACGAGTCGCCGCGGCAAGGGTCTTGCCGGGGCTGCTAGAACTGTCTCCCGGCAAGGATCTTGCCGGGGGAGGCCGCTTCGTCCCCTTTGCTCTTCGTGGTTTTGGCCTTGGCATCGTTCTAGTTCTCTTGAGCTTTGGTCTTACCCTGGCTCACCTCCCTTGCCTTGCTTGGTGTGGTGGTATCCGCGGCTCAGACTGCCCATGCATAGTTATAGGGGTACAAAAAGTGTACCCCTCTTTTTGTACACCGACATAGGAACAATAGGATCATTATAAGTGATAGTCTTTTCTTCAACTTTAATAGGTGCAGCTACTTTTACTTCTATGGGAGGATGATATTTAAACCACTTCTCCTTGGGGAGATCAACATAAGTAGCAAAAGGTTCACGGAAAGAAGCTACTATCTTAGAGTCAAGTCCATATTTAGTGCTAAATTTATGGAAAACGTCGGTATCCATAAAAGATTTAACACAATCAAACCTAGGTGTCATACCTGACTCCTTACCTTGGTCGAGGTCCCAATCTTCAGAGTTTATTTTAATTCTTTCCAATAAATCCCATTTGAATTCAATAGTCTTCATCATAAAAGAGCCAACACAAGAAGTATCAAGCATGGTGCGATTGCTATCAGAAAGCCGAGCATAAATTTTTTTAATAATCATTTCTCTTGAGAGCTCATGATTGGGGAACGAATATAACATTGATCTAAGCCTCCCCCAAGCTTGAGCGATGCTTTCTCCTTCGTGAGGCCAAAAATTATATATATACTTGCGATCACGATGAACAAGATGCATAGGATAAAACTTCTGATGAAATTCCAATTTCAATCTTTTGTAGTTCCATGACCCCGTATCATCACATAGCCTATACCATGTCGATGCATATCCCTTCAAAGATAAAGGGAAGACCTTCTTCTTAACAACATCTCTGGGTACACCTGCAAGCTTAAATAATCCACAAACTTCATCCACATATATTAGATGCTCATCAGGATGTTTTGTTCCATCTCCTACAAAAGGATTAGCTAGCAGTTTTTCTATCATACCCAAAGGAATTTCAAAGAAGACATTTTCATTTTCAGTAGGTTCAGTAGGTTGAGGAGCAACTCTTTGCTCTACTGGTCGGGGTGAAGATACCCCGAACAAGCCCCTCACAGGATTACTTTCCATAGTAACAAGTGACAGTAATTTCAGCACTCTATATAAATTTTTCCTTACCAAATTCCACCTACCAAAGGTGCTTCACTCTCCGGCAACGGCGCCAGAAAAGAGTCTTGATGACCCACAAGTATAGGGGATCTATCATAGTCCTTCGATAAGTAAGAGTGTCGAACCCAATGAGGAGCAGAAGGAAATGATAAGCGGTTTCCAGCAAGGTATTCTCTGCAAGTACTAAAATAAGTGGTAATAGATAGTTTTGTGATAGGATAATTTGTAACGAGCAACAAGTAACAAAAGTAAATAAAGTGCAGCAAGGTGGCCCAATCCTTTTTGTAGCAAAGGACAATCCCAGACAAACTCTTATATAGAGAAAAGCGGTCCTGAGGACACATGGGAATATCATCAAGCTAGTTCTCATCACGTTCGTATGATTCGCGTTCGGTACTTTGATCATTTGGTATGTGGGTGGACCTGTGCTTGGGTACTGTCTTTACTTGGACAAGCATACCACTTATGATTAACCTCTATTGCAAGCATCCGCAACTAGAACAAAAGTATTAAGGTAAACCTAACCATAGCATGAGACATATGGATCCAAATCAGCCCCTTACAAAGCAACGCATAAACTAGGGTTTAAGCTTCTATCACTCTAGCAACCCATCATCTACTTATTACTTCCCAATGCCTTCCTCTAGGCCCAAATCATGGTGAAGTGTTATGTAGTGGACGTTCACATAACACCACTAGAGGAGAGACAACATACATCTCATAAAAATATTGAACGAATACCAAATTCACATGACTACTAATAGCAAGACTTCTCCCATGTCCTCAGGAACAAACGTAACTACTCACAAAGCATATTCATGTTCATAATCAGAGGGGTATTAATATGCATATAGGATCTGAACATATGATCTTCCACCAAATAAACCAACTAGCATCAACTACAAAGAGTAATTAACACTACTAGCAACCTACTAGCACCAATCCCGGACTTGGAGACAAGAATTGGATACAAGAGATGAACTAGGGTTTTGAGAGGAGATGGTGCTGATGAATATGTTGATGGAGATTTCCTTCTCCCGATGAGAGGAGCGTTGGTGATGACGATGGCGATGATTTCCCCCTCCCAGAGGGAAGTTTCCCTGGCAGAACAGCTCTGCCGGAGCACTAGATTGGTTCCGCCAAGGTTCCGCCTCATGGCGGCGGAGTTTCGTTTGAGGAGATGGCTTCTGATTTTTTTCTCATCGAAAGACTTCATATAGCAGATGATGGACATCGGAGGGCCACCAGGGGGCCCATGAGGTAGGGGGCGCGCCCAGGGGGGTAAGGCGCGCCCCCCACCCTCGTGTGCAGGGTCTGGCCCCTGGTGAACTTCTTGCGCTCAATATTTTTTATATATTCTGAAAACATCTTCCGTGAAGTTTCAGGACTTTTGGAGCTATGCAGAATATGCCTCTAATATTTGCTCCTTTTCCAGCCTAGAATTCCAGCTGCTGGCATTCTCCCTCTTTATGGAAACCTTGTAAAATAAGAGAGAATAGGCATAAGTATTGTGACATAATGTGTAATAACAGCCCATAATGCAATAAATATCAATATAAAAGCATGATGCAAAATGGACGTTTCACCAAGTTGAACAGGTCCTGAGATGTGTAGAGCTCCTCGTGGATGGCGAGCTCTTCCTTCATCTTGACGTCACGGACGCCGTCGGAGAACGCGGAGATCTTGGGGATCTTGAGGCGGGTGTTGTTGAAGCGCTGGATGTACTTCTGGAGGGTCTCTCCTGGTTGCTGCCTAATGCAGCGTAGATCACCCACGACAAGTGGGCGTTCGCGAGTGCCCTGGAAGTTGGCGATGAAGCGGTCACGCATCTCGTCCCAGGAGGAGATCGAGCCGTGCTGCAGGTTCAGGAGCCAGGAGCGAGCTCCATCATTGAGAGACATGGGAAACCAGTTCGCCATGACCTTTTCATCGCCGTTGGCCTCTTCGATGCTCAGCTCATAGAGCGGCAAGAACTCCGTGGGGGCGGCGGTACCGTCGTAGCGAGGAGGCAGATCCGGCTTGAACATGCCCGGCCAGGCGACCCTACGCAACTCGGGGGTGAAGGCGCGGCAGCCAGATGTGGTTGCCAGGGCCCGCTTTAGAGGTGGAGCTTGGTCTTGATGAGGTCCGCGCTTCACCGTTGCGGGCGGTGCGCGGTCTTGACAAGGTGGCGCAGGGAGCGCAGGTGCAGCTTCTCGCGGCCGCAGAATTTCTTGGCAGCTTCTCTCTTCGCGCACGGGCGCCGGGCGCAGCGGATCATGCCACGGAGCCGCGTGCCTTGGTGACAAGGCGTCATCTTGGGGCTGAGGTGGTGGAGGCACGCCATGAGCCCCGTCGCCCGCGGCTGGTTGAGGGGGAGGCAGAGAGTGGGACGGCGCCGGAGAGCCCCCTGCGACGCGGTCGAGCCACTCCTCGTAGAGGTCATCGACGGGGCGGTAGCGCAGGAGCTCGTTCACCACGAGGAGCGTGGCCCATGCCTCCATGGGAGCGCGGAGCGCATGAGACGAAGAACCGGCAGGTGTCAGCAATGGAGTGGCGGTGCGGCCGTCTGATACGTCTCCAATGTATCTATAATTTTTGATTGCTCCATGCTATATTATCTACTATTTTGGATGTTTATGGGCATTATTATACACTTTTATATCATTTTTGGGACTAACCTATTAACCCAGAGCCCAGTGCCAGTTTATGTTTTTACCTCGTTTTAGGGTTTCGAAGAACAGGAAAATCAAACGGAGTCCAATTGACCTGAAACTTCACGGAACTCATTTTTGGAAGGAAACAAGCCCAGAAGACTTGAAGTGCATGTAAGGGAAGCTTCGAGGAGGCCACGAGGTAGGGGGGCGCGCCCACCCCCCTAGGGCGCGCCCTCCACCCTCGTGGCTCTCTTGACGTATCTCTTTCATCCATATATACCCACGTACCCTAAAACGATTGAAGGGCACAATAGATCGGGAGTTCCGCCGCCAGAAGCCTCCGTAGCCACCGTAAGCCAATGTAGACCCGTTCAGGCACCCTGCCGGAGGGGGAATCCCTCTCCGGTGGCTATCTTCATCATCCCGGTGCTCTCCATGACGAGGAGGGAGTAGTTCTCCCTCGGGGCGGAGGGTATGTACCAGTCGCTATGTGTTTGATCTCTCTCTCTCTCATGTTCTTGAGATGATACGATCTTGATGTATCGCGAGCTTTGCTATTATATTTGTATCCTATGATGTTTCTTCCCCCTCTACTCTCTTGTAATGAATTGAGTTTCCCCTTCGAAGTTATCTTATCGGATTGAGTCTTTAAAGATTTGGGAACACTTGATGTATGTCTTGCCGTGCGTATCTGTGGTGACAATGGGATACCACGTGATTCACTTGACGTATGTTTTGGTGATCAACTTGCGGGTTCCGCCCATGAACCTATGCATTGGGGTTTGCACACGTTTTTGTCGTGATTCTCTGGTAGAAACTTTGGGGCACTCTTTGAGGTTCTATGTGTTGGTCGAATATATGAATCTAAGATTGTGTGATGCATATCGTATAATCATACCCATGGATACTTGAGGTGACATTGGAGTATCTAGGTGAAATTAGGGTTTTGGTTGATTTGTGTCTTAAGATGTTATTCTAGTACGAACTCTAGGGCTGTTTGTGACACTTATAGGAATAGCCCAACGGATTGATTGGAAAGAATAACTTTGAGGTGGTTTCATACCCTACCATAATCTCTTCGTTTGTTCTCCGCTATTAGTGACTTTGGAGTGACTCATTGTTGCATGTTGAGGGGTAGATATATGATCCAGTTATGTTATTATTGTTGAGGGAACTTACACTAGCGGAAGTATGAACGCTAGGCCTTGTTTCCTATCATTGCAATACCGTTTACGCTCATTTTTATCATTAGTTACCTTTCTGTTTTTATAATTTCAGATTACAAATACCTTTATCTACTATCCATATACCACTTGTATCACCATCTCTTCGCCGAACTAGTGCACCTATACAATTTAGCATTGCATTGGCTGTGTTGGGGACACAAGAGACACTTTGTTATTTGGTTGCAGGGTTGCTTGAGAGAGACCATCTTCATCCTACGCCTCCTACAGATTGATAAACCTTAGGTCATCCACTTGAGGGAAATTTGCTACTGTCCTACAAACCTCTGCACTTGGAGGCCCAACAACGTCTACAAGAAGAAGGTTGTGTAGTAGACACAAGCTCTTTTCTGGCGCCGTTGCCGGGGAGGTGAGTGCTTGAAGGTATATCTTTAGATCTTGCAATATAATCTTTTTGTTTCTTGTTTTAGCACTAGTTTAGTTTATAAAAGAAAACTACAAAAAAATATGGAATTAAGTTTGCCTTATACGCTTCATCTTTTTAATATCTTTCGTGAGTATGATGGAAAGGAAAATTGTGCCAAAGTGTTAGAAGAAGAATGCATTAAAATGTTTGGCACTAAATATCTGAATGGGAGCATGATTGCAATGTTGTTAGTATGAATTCCTTGAATATCTATGATGCTAATGATATGCAAAGCCACAAGCTTGGGGAAGCTATGTTTGATGAAGAAGATATTTTTTGTCCCCCAAGTTTTGATGAGCAAATTTATTATGATGAAAGTATGCCCTATCTATGATGATTATTATGATGACACGTATGCTTTAAAGAACAATGATAACCATGAAACTTGTCATCTTGATCATAATTTTCAATCACATGATAGTTATTTTGTTGAGTTTGCTCCCACTATTATTCATGAGAAGAAATTTGCTTATGTGGAGAGTAGTAAAAATTCTATGCTTGTAGATCATGAAAAGAATGATTTATGTGATAGTTATATTGTTGAATTCATTCGTGATGCAACTGAAAATTATTATGAGGGAGGAACATATGCTTGTAGGAATTGCAATAATATCAAGTTTCCTCTCTATGTGCTTAAAGTTTTGAAGTTATGCTTGTTTTACCTTCCTATGCAAGTTCATTCTTGTTCCCACAAGTTGTTTGCTCACAAAATCCCTATGCATAGGAAGTGGGTTAGACTAAAATGTGCTAGTCATATTCTTCATGATGCTCTCTTATGTTTCAATTCTTATCTTTTATGTGAGCATCATTGAAATCATCATGCGTAGCTAGGGGCATTAAACGATAGCGCTTGTTGGGAGGCAACCCAATTTTATTTTTGTTCCTTGCTTTTTGTTCCTGTTTAGTAATAAATAATTGATCTAGCCTCTGTTTATATGTGGTTTTATGCTTTTAATTAGTGTTTGTGCCAAGTAGAACCTTTGGGAAGACTTGGGGAAAGTCTTGTTGATCATGCTGTAAAAAAACAGAAACTTTAGCGCTCACGAGAATTGCTGCCATTTTCATTTGCGAAGTGATATTTAGTTAACCTTTTTGCAGATGATTAATAGATAAATTACTCAGGTCCTGAAATTTATTTGAGAATTTTATGAGTTCCATAAGTATACGTTTGATCCCGATTACTACAGACTGTTCTGTTTTGGACAGATTCTGTTTTTCGTGTGTTGTTTGCTTATTTTGATGAATCTATGGCTAGTAAAATAGTTTATAACCCATAGAGAAGTTGGAATACAGTAGGTTTAACACCAATATAAATAAAAAATGAGTTCATTACAGTACCTTGAAGTGGTGATTTATATTCTTATACTAACAGAGCTTACGAGTTTTCTGTTAAGTTTTGTGTTGTGAAGTTTTCAAGTTTTGGGTAAAGATTCAATGGACTATGGAATAAGGAGTGGAAAGAGCCTAAGCTTGGGGATGCCCAAGGCACCCCAAGGTAATATTCAAGGACAAACAAAAGCCTAAGCTTGGTGATGCCCCGGAAGGCATCCCCTCTTTCATCTTCATTCATCGGTAACTTTACTTGGAGCTATATTTTTATTCGCCACATGATATGTGTTTTGCTTGGAGCGTCATGTTATTTTATTTAGTTTTCCTTGCTGTTTGAATAAAATACCAATATCTGAAATTATTAAATGTTAGAGAGTCTTCACATAGTTGCATAATTATTCGACTACTCATTGATCTTCACTTATATCTTTCGGAGTAGTTTGTCATTTGCTCTAGTGCTTCACTTATATCTTTTAGAGTATGGTGGTAGTTTTATTTTGAAGAAATAGATGAACTCTCATGCTTCACATATATTATTTTGAGAGTCTTAAATAGCATGGTAATTTTCTCAAAATCCTAATATGCTAGGTATTCAAGAATAATAAAATTCTCTTATGAGTGTGTTGAATACTAGGAGAAGTTTGATACTTGATGATTGTTTTGAAATATGAGGATGGTAATATTAGAGTCATGCTAGTTGAGTAGTTGTGAATTTGAGAAATACTTGTGTTGAAGTTTGTGATTCCCGTAGCATGCACGTATGGTGAACCGTTATGTGATGAAGTCGGAGCATGATTTATTTATTGATTGCCTTCCTTATGAGTGGCGGTCGGGAACGAGCAATGGTATTTTCCTACCAATCTATCCCCTTAGGAGCATGCGTGTAGTACTTTGTTTTGATAACTAATAGATTTTTGCAATAAGTAGGTGAGTTCTTTATTACTAATGTTGAGTCCATGGATTATACGCACTCTCACCCTTCCACCATTGCTAGCCTCTCTAGTACTGTGCAACTTTCGCCGGTACCATAAACCCACCATATACCTTCCTCAAAACAGCCACCATACCTGGCATTTCCATAGCCATTCCAAGATATATTGCCATGAAACTTTCCACCATTCCATTTATTATGACACACTTCATCATTGTCATATTGCTTAGCATGATCATGTAGTTGACATTGTCTTTGTGGCAAAGCCACCGTTCATAATCCTTTCATACATGTCACTCATGCATCATTGCACATCCCGGTACACCGCCGGAGGCATTCATATAGAGTCATATCTTGTTCTAAGTATCGAGCTATAATTCTTGAGTTGTAAGTAAATAAAAGTGTGATGATCATCATTATTAGAGCATTGTCCCAGTGAGGAAAGGATGATGGAGACTATGATTCCCCATAAGTTGGGATGAGACTCCGGACGAAAATAAATAAATAAAAGAGGCCAAAGAAGCCCAAATAAAAAAAGAAAAGAGGCCATAAAAAAAGAAGGCCCAAAAATGAGAGAAAAAGAGAGAAGGGGCAATGATACTATCCTTTTACCACACTTGTGCTTCAAAGTAGCACCATGATCTTCATGATAGAGAGTCTCCTATGTTGCCACTTTCATATACTAGTGGGAATCTTTCATTATAGAACTTGGCTTGTATATTCCAATGATGGGCTTCCTCAAAAATGCCATAGGTCTTCGTGAGTAAGCAAGTTGGATGCACACCCACTTAGTTTCTTTTTGAGCTTTCATAGACTTATAGCTCTAGTGGATCCGTTGCATGGCAATCCCTACTCACTCATATTGATATCTATTGATGGGCATCTCCATAGCCTGTTGATACGCCTAGTCGATGTGAGACTATCTTCATCCGTTGCATGGCAACCACCATTCTATTCCACATATAGTGCTATGTCCATAGCTCACGCTCATGTATTGCTTGAAGATTGAAAAAGTTTGAGAACATTAAAAGTATGAAACAATTGCTTGGCTTGTCATCGGGGTTGTGCATGATTTAAATATTTTGTGTGGTGAAGATAGAGCATAGCCAGACTATATGATTTTGTAGGGATAACTTTCTTTGGCCATGTTATTTTGAGAAGACATGATTGCTTAGTTAGTATGCTTGAAGTATTATTATTTTTATGTCAATATGAAATTTTATCTTGAATCTTTCGGATCTGAATATTCATGCCACAATTAAGAAGAATTAAACTGAAATTATGCCAAGTAGCACTCCACATAAAAAATTCTGTTTTTATCATTTACCTACTCGAGGACGAGCAGGAATTAAGCTTGGGCATCCTGATACGTCTCCAATGTATCTATAATTTTTGATTGCTCCATGCTATATTATCTACTGTTTTGGATGTTTATGGGCTTTATTATACACTTTTATATAATTTTTGGGACTAACCTATTAACCCAGAGCCTAGTGCCAGTTTCTGTTTTACCTTGTTTTAGGGTTTTGAAGAAAAGGAAAATCAAATGGAGTCCAATTGACCTGAAACTTCATGGAACTCATTTTTCGAAGGAAAGAAGCCTAGAAGACTTGAAGTGCACGTAAGGGAAGCTTCGAGGAGGCCACGAGGTAGGGGGCGCGCCCACCCCCCTAGGGCACGCCCTCCACCCTCGTGGACCCCTCGTGGCTCCCCTGACGTATCGCATTCACCCATATATACCCACGTACCCTAAAACGATCGAAGGGCACAATAGATCGGGAGTTCCGCTGCCAGAAGCCTCCGTAGCCACCGAAAGCTAATCTAGACCCGTTCCGGCACCCTGCCGGAGGGGGAATCCCTCTCCGGTGGCTATCTTCATCATCCCGGTGCTCTCCATGATGAGGAGGGAGTAGTTCTCCCTCGGGGCTGAGGTTATGTACCAGTAGCTATGTGTTTGATCTCTCTCTCATGTTCTTGAGATGATACGATCTTGATGTATCGCGAGCTTTGCTGTTATATTTGGATCCTATGATGTTTCTTCCCCCCTCTACTCTCTTGTAATGAATTGAGTTTCCCCTTTCAAGTTATCTTATCGGATTGAGTCTTTAAAGATTTGAGAACACTTGATGTATGTCTTGCCGTGCGTATCTGTGGTGACAATGGGATACCACGTGATTCACTTGATGTATGTGGTGATCAACTTGCGGGTTCCGCCCATGAACCTATGCATAGGAGTTGGCACATGTTTTCGTCGTGATTCTCTAGTAGAACTTTGGGGCACTCTTTGAGGTTCTATGTGTTGGTCGAATAGATGAATCTGAGATTGTGTGATGCATATCGTATAATCATACCCACGGATACTTGTGGTGACATTGGAGTATCTAGGTGACATTAGGGTTTTGGTTGATATGTGTCTTACGGTGTTATTCTAGTACGAACTCTAGGGCTGTTTGTGACACTTATAGGAATAGCCCAACGGATTGATTGGAAAGAGTAACTTTGAGGTTGTTTCGTACCCTACCATAATCTCTTCGTTTGTTCTCCGCTATTAATGACTTTGGAGTGACTCTTTGTTGCATGTTGAGGGATCGTTATATGATCCAATTATGCTATTATTGTTGAGGGAACTTACACTAGCGAAAGTATGAACCCTAGGCCTTGTTTCCTATCATTGCAATACCGTTTACGCTCATTTTCATCATTAATTACCTTGCTGTTTTTATAATTTCAGATTACAAATACCTTTATCTACTATCCATATACCACTTGTATCACCATCTCTTCGCCGAACTAGTGCACCTATACAATTTACCATTGTATTGGGTGTGTTGGGGACACAAGAGACTCTTTGTTATTTGGTTGCAGGGTTGCTTGAGAGAGACCATCTTCATCCTACGCCTCCTACGGATAGATAAACCTTAGGTCATCCACTTGAGGGAAAATTGCTACTGTCCTACAAACCTCTGCACTTGGAGGCCCAACAACGTCTACAAGAAGAAGGTTGTGTAGTAGACATCACTGTCCTGCCGCACCGAAGGATGCAGCGAATACGCATGCTGCTCGTTCCCTGCCGGGCCGGTGGCAGCTTTGGCGGCAGGAGAGAGAGAACGGTGATGTGGCCCGCCGACGGGAGCCGTCTGAGCGACGTGGGCGGTGAGGGCAGCCCAATGCTCAGCTCAAGCACGGCGAGCATCCGCCATGGAGATGACGGAGCGACGGAGCGACGAACTGATGGAAGGGAAGCTATGGCGCACCCGTACCTGGCGCGCCAAATGTCTGATGTGGGGTTCCGGCAAACCCTTAAGGTTCGAACACTAGGGTGCGCGCGAAGTCTTTCCTTCCTACCGATCTACGCCCTAGCTCTCTAAGATCTCGACGAACTCGCAACACAGAAATACACGAGGTTTGTACTGGTTCAGGCCACCGTTATGGTGTAATACCCTACTACAGTGTGGTGGTGGTGGTTTGCCTCTAGGGATGATGATGAACAGTACAACGGAAGAATGGCCGCCTGAGGTTGAGGTGTTCTTGTGAGTAGGCTCTCGATCGGGTTGGATCGAGCTAAGATGAGATGAGATGCCCCTACTATGGTGGCTAGCTCTGTTTATATAGTACCTAGTCCTCTTCCCAAATATAGAGCGGGAAGGGAGCCAACAACGGCGGGCTAATTTGAAGGGGGACAGCTAGTACAAGCTATCCTGACAAAAGTGGTCTTCGCCTGTGAAAAGCTCCGTCTTGGGCTCGATGATGACCTCCGTCTTACCGTCCTCCTGGTCTTGGTCTTGTTGCACCGATATAGCAACCTTTGCCTGATGCCTTGGTACACTTCGCCTGCGCTGGCCTCCTTAGCACCAAAGAGGAAACAAGGACGCTGTGCGCGCTGGTGCCCGCCTGGTGTCGTGTGTCATGGCTCACGTCACGAGGGCCTCATGAGGTTTGCCCTTCCTTGATATCTCCGCTCCCCGTGAGCCTGCCTGGCTAGGCTACTCCAGAGGAGGTCTTGTGTCGTCCGCCTTGTGAGTCTTGGACCCTCGCGAGGGTCTTGGATGCTTTGTTGGTGAAGATGGACCGTACGACCTGCTGGCTTAGCCACGCCGTGGGCTGCAGGTAGGCAAGTCTGGGGACCCCCGTTCCTAGAACGCCGACAATAACCCATCGAATGAGTCTCGGTTTAGCATCTTTCTTTTCCATATGATATTTAATAGCAGCATGGTCTGTGTAAACAGTTACTTTGGAATCAACAATATAAGGTCTAAATTTATCACAAGCAAACAACTGCTAAGAATTCTTTTTCATTAGTAGCATAATTTGTTTGAGTATTTTCTAGAGTTTTACTAGAATAATGAATAACATTTAGTTTCTTATCAACTATTTGTCCTAGAACAACACCAACAGCATAATCACTAGCATCAGACATAATTTAAAAAGGCAAGTTCCAATCAGGTGGTTGAATAATAGGTGCAGAAATTAAGGCTTTCTTGAGTGTTTCAAAGGCTTATGAACAATCATCATCAAAAACAAAAGGGATATCCTTTTGCAAAATATTCGTAAGAGGCCTAAAAATTATATAAAATTCTTTGATAAATCTCCTATAGAAACCAGCATGACCTAAGAAACCACGAATACCATTATATCTTTAGGATATGGAATTTTCTCAATTGCATCAACCTTAGCTTGGTCCACTTCAATACCTCTTTCAGAAATTTTATGACCGAAGACAATGCCTTCATTAACTATAAAGTGCACTTCTCCCAATTCAAGACAAGATTGTTTGCTCACATCTCTGCAAAACTCAATCAAGGTTTCTTAAAAAATCATCAAAATAGTTCACATAAATAGAGAAATCATCCATGAAACCTCAAAAATCTTTTCACAAAAGTTAGAGAATATAGCAGTCATACTTCTTTGAAAGGTAGCAGGTGCATTACATAAACCGAAAGGCATACATCTATAAGCATAGGTTCCAAAGGGACAAGTAAAAGTGGTCTTTTCTTGATCAGGTTGAGAAATAGGTATTTGTGAAAAACCAGAATATCCATCAAGGAAGCAAAAGTGCGTGTGCTTAGATAATCTTTCAAGCATTTGATCAATAAAAGGCAGAGGGTAATGATCTTTTCTAGTTGCTTTGTTTAATTTTCTAAAATCAATTACCATTCTATAGCCTGTAACAATTCTTTGTGGAATAAGTTCATTCTTATCATTAGGTACAATAGTTATACCTCCTTTCTTAGGGACACAATGAACAGGATTTTCTCATCTACTGTCAGCTATAGGATAGATTATACCAACTTCCAGAAGCTTTAAGATTTCCGTTCTTACCACTTCCTTCATCTTCAGATTTAACCGACGTTGGTGATCAACAACGGGTTTAGCATCAGGTTCCATATTCATTTTGTGCTGACATAGAGTGGGACTAATGACCTTTATATCATCAAGAGTATATCCAATAGCAGCTCGGTACTTGCTTAGAACTTTCAATAATCTTTCTTCTTCATGTTCTGAAAGTTTAGCACTAATAATAAAAGGATATATCTTCTTTTCATCAAGATAAGCATATTTCAAAGTATCTGGCAATTGTTTTAATTCAAACACAGGATCACCTTTGGGTGGAGGAGGACCTCCTAGAGTTTCAATAGGCAAGTTGGGTTTAAGCAGAGGATGTTGTTCAAAGAAAATCTTATCTATTTCATTTATTTCATGCATATGAAAATCATTTTCATGGTCTAGGAAGTATTGTTCTAAAGGATCAGTAGGTGGTATAGCAATAGAAGCAAGACCAATTAATTCATCGGTACTAGGCTATGATTTTTCATGAAGCTTTCTACTAAACAAGGAAAAAATAAAGTCATGAGACTCATTAACAAAACTAACACTGACAGTTTGTTTCTCACAATCTATCTTAGCATTAACGGTGTTCAAGAAAGGTCTACCAAAGATAATGGCACAAAAGTCATCTTGTGGGGAACCAAGAGCAAGAAAATCAGCAGGGTATTTTATTTTCCCACACAAGACTTCAACATCTCTAACAATCCAAATTGGTGATATACTATCTCTATATTAGCAAGTTTAATAGTAACATCTATGTCTTCTATCTCTCCGGGTGCTATGTCTTTCATAATTTCTTGGTATAAGATGTAAGGAATAGCACTCACACTAGCACCTATGTCACATAAACCATGATAACAGTAATCTTCTATTTTAACTGAGATGACGGGAATGCCAACAACAGGTCTATGTTATCCTTTTTATCAGGTTTGGCAATTCTAGTAGCTTCTTCACAGAAGTAAATAACATGCCCATCCATATCTTCTTCCAAGAGATCTTTAACCATAGCAATACTAGGTTCAACTTTAATTTGTTCATTAGGTTTAGGTGTTCTAATATAGCTTTTGTTAACTACGGTTGAAACTTTAGCATGTTCCTTTATCCTAACAGGGAAAGGTGGCTTCTCAATATAAGTAGAAGGAACAATTAGATCAACATTATAAAGTATAGTCTCTTCTTTAACTGGTACCAGTTCTTTGATTTCTTCTTTAATAGGTGGGTGATATTTAAACCACTTCTCCTTAGGGAGATCAACATGAGTAGCAAATGATTCACAGAAAGAAGCTACTATCTCAGAGTCAAGTCCATATTTTGTGCTAAATTCACGGAAAACATCGGTATCCATAAAAGATTTAACACAATCATATTTAAGTTTAATACCCGACTCTTTACCTTCGCCGAGTTCCTAATCTTCAGTGTTACGTTTAATTTTCTCCAAAAGATCCCACCAGAATTCAATAGTCTTCTTTATAAAAGAACCAACACAAGATGTATCAAGCATGGTTTGATCATTACGAGAAAGCCGAGCATAAAAATTCTGGATAATAATTTCTCTTGAGAGCTCATGGTTCAGGCATGAATATAACATTAACTTAAGCCTCCCCCAAGCTAGAGAGATAATTTCTCCTTCAGGAGGCCAAAAATTATATATATATAATTCTGATCACGATGAACTAGATGCAGAGGATAATTTTTTTTGGTGGAACTCCAATTTCAATCGATTCCAATTCCAAGATCCAATATCATCGCATATCCTATACCATGGCAATACTTTTCCCTTCAAATATAAAGGGAAAACCTTTCTCATAACTTCGTCCCTGGGTAAACCTGCAAGCTTAAACTATCCACAAATCTGTTCTACATATATCAAGTTCATATCTGGATGTTCGGTTCCATCTCCTGCATAAGGAATAGCTAGCAGTTGTTCTATCATACCCGAAGGAATTTCGTATTCAATATTTTCAGTAGGTGCAATAGGTTGAGGGGTAGCTCATTGTGGTTCCGGTCGAGGTGAAGATACCCCGAACAAACCCCTCAAAGGATCGTTTTCCATAGTATCAAGTGACAATAAATATCAGCACACTATATAAATGTTTCCTTACCAAATTCCACTTACCAAAGGCGCTTCACTCCCCGGCAACAGCGCCAGAAAATAGCCTTGATGACCCACAAGTATAGGGGATCAATTGTAGCTCTTTTCGATAAGTAAGAGTGTCGAAACCAACAAGGAGCAGAAGGAAATGACAAGTGGTTTTTAGCAAGGTAATGTCTGCAAGTGCTGAAATTGTAAGTAGCAGAGTAGTTTGATAGCAAGATAATTTGTAACGAGAAAGTAACGATAGTAGTAGAAAAAGTGCAGTAAGGTAGCCCAATCCTTTTGAGGCAAAGGACGGGCCAAAATAGTATCTTATGATAAGCAAAGTGTTCTTGAGGGTACACGGGAATTTCATCTAGTCACTTTCATCATGTTGATTCGATTTGTGTTCGCTACTTTGATAATTTGGTATGTGGGTGGACCGGTGCTTAGGTGCTGTTCTTACTTTAACAAACCTCATACTTATGATTAACCCTCCCGCAAGCATCCGCAACAAAGAGAAAAGTATTAAGAATAAATTCTAACCATAGCATTAAACTTTTAGATCCAATCGGTCCCTTACGGAATAGCGCATAAACTGGGGTTTAAGCTTCTTTCACTCTCGCAAACCATGATCTAATTGCTACTCCACAATGCATTCCCTTAGGCCCAAATATGGTGAAATGTCATGTAGTTGGCGTTCACGCGACACCACTAACAAACTCACAACATACATACTATCAAAATATTGAACACATTTGAAGTTCACATGTATACTTGCAACATGATTTCTCCCGTGACCTCAAGAACACAAGTAACTACTCACAAATGATAAACATGCTCATGATCAGAGGAGTATTAAATGGCATATTGGATTTGAACATATAATCCTCCACCAAATAAACCATATACTAATCAACTACAAGATGTAATCAACACTACTAGTCACCCACAAGCACCAATCTATAGTTTCAGTAACAAGACTGAACACAAGAGATGAACTAGGGTTTGAGATGAGATTGTGCTGTTGAAGATGTTGACACAGATTGCCCTCCACAAGATGGGAGAGTTGTTGGTGTTGATGATGATGATTATTTCCCCCTCCGAGAGGGAAGTTCCCCTGGCGGAATCGCTTCGCCGGAGGGCAAAAGTGCTCCTGCCCAAGTTCTGCCTCGAGGCGGCGGCGCTCCGTTGCGAAAGTCCTCTACTTATTTTTTTCTAGGTCAAAATGACTTATATACCAAAAGATGGGCGCCGGAGGTGGGCCTGGGTGAGCACAACCCACCAGGGCGCGCTTGGGCTCCCTGGCGCGCCCAGGTTGGTTGTGCCCACCTAGTGGGCCCACTCTGGTAGTTATTTGCTCCAATAATTCTTAAATATTCCATAAAAATCCTCTTGAGGTTTTAGGTCATTTGGAGTTATGCATAGTAGGCAGTGTGACATAGTTTTTTCAGGTCCAGATTTCCAGCTGCCGGAATTCTCCCTCTGTGTTACCTTGCATATTATGAGAGAAAAGGCATTAGAATTACTCCAAAAGGCATTATTATGGATAAAACATTATAAATAACAGTAAGAAAACATGATCCAAAATGGACGTATCAATTTGTAGCTGAGTTGTCAATTCAACCACATCTGGAGATTAATTATCTGCAGCTAAGTGATCAGTAGCAAAGTAGTATGATAGTATTGATAGTAGTAGCAACAACAATAGTAACGGTAACATTGATAACAATGATTTTGTGGCAAGTGCAATAGTAACAATAGTAGAAGTAACAATATGAGAGAAATTCGTAGGCATTGGATTGGTGAATTCATTGGATGATATTCATCATATAACAGTCATAACCTAGGGCGATACGACACTAGCTCCAGTTCATAAATATAATGTTGGCATGTATTCCGCAAATAGTCATACGTGCTTATGGAGAGAACCTGCATGACATCTTCTTTTCTGCCCTACCGTGGTAGTAGGGTCCTACTGGAAACTAAGGGATATTAAGGCCTCCTTTTAATAGAGAACCACAACAAAGCATTAACATAGAGTGAATACATGAACTCCTCAAACTACGGTCATCACCGGGAAGTGTCCCGACTTCTGTCACTCTAGGGTTGCCGGATAATAACACGTAGTAGGTGACTATAACATGCAAGATCGGATCTAGAACATAGATATAATGGTGATCACATAAACAGTTCAGATCTTAAATCATGGCACCCGGGCTCAAAGTGACAACCATTAAGCATGGCAAATTCATAGCAACATCAATCTCAGAACATAATGGATACTAGGGATCAATCCCTATCAAAAGAAACCCGATTACATCATGAATCTCATCCAACTCCTCACCGACCACTGAGACTACGAAGGAATTACTCACTCCCGGTGGGGAGCATCATGAAATTGGTGACGGAGAAGGGTTAATGATGACGAAGATCAAAGATCCCCCTCTTCGGAGCCCCAATTGGACTCCGGATCTGGCCTCCTGGTGAAGAACATGAGGTGGCGACGGCTCCGTCTCATGAAACGCGATAATTGTTTCTCCCTGATTTTTTTCTACGAAAATGTTATTTTATAGTATCACGGTTGAGGTCTACAGCGCCACCAGGTGGGGACAACACACTTGGGCGCGCCAGGAGGGGGAGGCGCGCCCTGGTGGGTTATGCCCATGTAGCGCCCAAGATGCGATTCTATCCCAATCACATGATGAATTCATGATTGGGGCACAAATGCAATTCGAGTGCCTAGCAAGGTGGATATCATTACAACATATGATGTACTGAATATATGAGAATACAAGATAAAGGCTTACACTCGCCACAAGCTACATCATGAATACAACAATTAATCAATACATAGCAATCATCATACAAAAGACTAGGATCCGACTACGGATGAAATCAAATGGAAAAGAAGAACGACATCCACCCTGCTAATCCCAGGCTCCCTGGCCCAGAACCTAATCCCTTGACCAGAAGAACTCCAAAACAAGCAAGCATCACTCTCACATCATGACCATGACATTACCTGCACCTGCAACTGGTGTTGTAGTAATTTGTGAGTCACGAGGACTCAGCAAGCCCATTACCATGGGTATCATGACTAGCAAAGCTTAACCGGTATTGAATGGGTAAGGGGTGAGGTTGCACCAGCGCTAAGCATTGTATGGTGGCTAACTTATGAGTACAAGATTAAGATGAGAAACTACACAATGGTCGCAAACTAGTAATGATCAAGAAGTGATCCTGAACAACTTATGTTCAAACATAACCCCACCATGTTCTCTTCTCGAACTCATTCAAAAAGAGACCGTCATGGTTACGCACACAGTTGGTGTATATTAATCCGAACCTGGTGTCAAGTGCTCTACAACCGGACATTAAAAATTCGCATCTGCCACATAACTGTGGGAACGACTCTCGAAAGTTTAAACCTTGTAGGGGTGTCCCAACTTAGCCCATGACAAGCTCATGATCCGCGGAGACAATCCTCCATCGCTGGACATCCGATCAGACTCGGGACCCCGGTGCACAAGACATTTTGGCAATGGTAAAACAAGTCCAGCGAGATCTCCCGACGTGCTGACACCCTAATAGTAGCCGCGCGTATCTTGTCTCAGGCCATGATGGATGAGCTACGCGTACAGGTGCCAAAGAAAATAACCCAGGTTGCCCCGGGGCGGCCCCGCACAGTGCTCTAGTTTGGGACCAACACTATCAGCATTGCCAATTAATTAATTATCAGGTTTAGTTATTATGTTGGGAAAATGGCAAAACCAATGTTAGGCCTTGCTGGAAGAGTTTTATTCAAAGCGAACTGTCAAGAGGGGCCCATAAACCCTCATCGTGTTAGGGACTCAAAATCAAGGAACATAACACCAGTATGACGGAAATTAGGGCGGCAAGAGTGGAACAAAACACCAGGCAAAAGGCCGAGCCGTCCTCCCTTTACCAAGTATATAGATGCATTAATTAAATAATAGGTATTGTGATATCGCAAAATTATCCATGTCCCAACATGGAACAACCTGCAACTGCGCCAGAAACTAGCAACGCTATAAGAGGGGCTGAGCAAAGTGGTAACATAGCCAAACAACAGTTTGTTGGGATGATGGAAAAGGTTAGACGTTGTTTCATGGCATATTGGGAGGCTTGATAAACAAGTGGTAGGTAGCGCTACATAGTGATATCAACGAGACAACTAGCATAGGAAAGATAGTAGCAAGATCGAGGGTGACGGTCATCTTGCCTGAAATCCCACTAGGAAGAAGACCAAATCCATGAAGAAGACGAGCGGGCATAGTCGAACGAATCCTCCCAATCACAACGATAACCGGAACTTTCAAGAAGAAGCGCAACCGGAAAGAAGAAAACATCATGGTAAACAACCACAACATAAACATGGCATGATGCACAATCAAGCATGATTCATGTCTGGTTTAAAGAGGCATGACATCGCAAAGTGCCACAAACAACATTACAAATTAAATGGAACTCAGTATGCAATGAGTTCCATATTGACGAAACAACACATTCAATTATTTAGTTCGCTCTCGTTTATGTATATGACAAGATTAAATGTTGGTTAACATGGCAAGAGGTGAAGCATAATAAAACTACCTCTCTAGGCAAGTTTAAATGAGGCCGGAAAAATAAACAACAATTCCAATAATTCCCCATGTCATATAGCAACCTAATGTAAACATAAATTTTAAACAATTTAAATGTTGGTATCATGATGCAGATGACATATACAAGTTTAAATAAATTTTATGAAAATGTTGACATGAAGGATGATATAGAGCATTTCTCGCCATGGCGGAAAGAATTGGGTGCCATGACGACAGATCTGAAAAAATGATGCCAACGGCAACATCTCGGTTTCGGTAACTCGATTGAGATGCTGGTGCAAGGAAACAAGTATGAGATGTGCGGAAGGTGCAAAGGTGATGAGGAGTGATCCCGGTAACTGGGTGTCCCATGGGAGGACGGCATGGCAACGAGGAACATGCAAGAAACATGTCGGGCATGGTGCAAACGCGAGCATTTCATACAACATATGCATTCGTCCACGGGCGGTCTTTCTCGACGGTATACCTTCACAGGATGCTCTATCGGAATGGTTCGAGTTCGTAGTGGAAGTAGTCATACATGGGCACACTGGGTAGTAGTGGTACTATCGATGCTCGGCGACGGAAGTGGAAGTAGTGGTACACGTTCGTTTTTGGAGAGGTACTTGACGAATCCAATGTTTTCAGGGCGATGGTAGTAGTACATGGCAACCATACTCGAACTTGAAGGGTCATCATGTAGTGGTACACGACAACCATACTCAATGTTGTGGTACTTGCCGATAGTAGTGGTACATGGGTTGTAGTCGGCCTTGGCGGGTCATCATGTAGTTGTACACGTTCCGTAGATGTTCATGTCGTCATAGCTGTTCGGATCTTGGAGTGATGGTAGTCGTTCACTTAACGGTCTTGAAGGATTCGAAGGGGTACTTATCGATCCAAAAACGCTCTTGCTCGTTGTGGTCAACCGGGACGTTGAGCTTGTCTGCTAGGACAGGTCCTGGTGGTGCGACACAAGTACAGGAGGCCGGGACTATGTCTTGTGGTCTTGGCGGCGGGGTTCGCTCGGAAGCCAAGGAGGCCGCACGAGGGGCGAGGTGGATGTTCCTGTTGGACGCCGGGAGGCGAGGCAAGGCGACAGGGGGAGCTTGCGAGTGGCCCTGGCGGGGAGGCAGTGGAGGTCACCGGCGCAGGCGTCTGGCGGGGATGGGGAGAAGGCGCTTAGGATCTAGCTCCTCTCTATCCAGAGCATGGTTGCGGGCGTGGGACGGAGGTGGAGGCTCCTGCTCGGGAAGGTGCAGTGAGGGGAACCGGTGGTGGTGGGGCGGTGGCCGGTGGACTTGGAGCTCCAGGCGAGGCAGAGAAGCGGTGGCGCGGGCGCAGTCCACAAGATGGTGTGGGGTGGCAGCCTGGTTCTGTGATGACTGGCGGCGAACAATGGAGGGGCGGTGCTCCTGCGGCCTCCGTCGCCGCCGGCTGGCGACACACAGGAGGGGAAGGGGGACATCGAGGAGAGGAGAGGGGCTCCTCTGGCGGCGCGAGGTGGAGAAGAGGAGTAGGGATCGGGTAGAGGGGTGGCTTGCCTTTGTGCATGACGGCGCACAAGAAAGGAGAAGGAGTGAGGGGATCGGGAGAGGGCATGGCACTGCTCTCTCTGTCCATGCGAGTGGTGGCGCCAGGTGGAGAATGAAGGGAGACAGCTGGGGATCGAGGTTCCTAGGGTTATAGGAAAGGTGCGGGTGGCTTGGCCTTAGGGCAGGGATGGTTGGCCCGGCCTGGTTAGTCAGGCCCAAGAGGCCTGGCTGGGCTCTCTCTCCCTCATATTCTTTAGCAGAAAATAATTAAAGAGAAGAAAAAGAAAGAGCGGGTTAGGAAAAAGAATTTGCGCATGCGGATAATTATCCCGCACTCATAAAAATGAGCTTAATCCCAGAAAAATGGACTGGGCAAGATTGCAAGGATTAAATTCAAATTCCTTTGAATTTGATTCGAATGGTTTTGCATAGGAAGTAGGGGCTTGGGAGGTCCAAAAATGTTCAGACTTTAGGAGGAGCCTCGATAAAAGATATAAGAATTGTTGGCAAAGTTTGGAGATCAACTCGAAGCAGAAAAAGGCATGGGGTTATTTTTGCACGTGTGTTATGGTTAATTCCAAATTAACTGAATATTTTATATAGCTCCCTAACAATATTGAGAGACTGTTATATGTTATAGAGATAAATCACCATGTGAATTCCCTCGATTTAAATGGATCAAAGATCCATGCAATTTATTTAGCTAAGTTTTAAAAAGGGGTGCAAGATAAACATGATGCAATGCAAATGATGCCATGATGAAATGCAACAAGCAAATAAAACACACAGCAAATCTCGGAATCCAAGGAAGGCATCTTGAGCATCGGTCTTGGGGCATCACAACTCTCCTCCACTTACAAGAGATCTCGACCTGAGATCTAAGGATGGCACCGGGGAGAAACGAAAGAGGAAGAGGTAAAACAAAGTTGCTTCTTTGACAAATGAGTGAAACCAATGAACCTTGAGAGGTTGAAAAGTTGAAAGAAATAAAACAACAGAGTTGAACACAATTGAGAACACTCCGGTAGAAAAGACAAACAAGGAACACCATGTGAACCTTCGAGGTTGCAAAACTGTGAATGACGAGCACAATGGACAAGAAGGAATTGAAACCACTCTGGTTGAAATGAGAAAAACAACGAACAAGGAAGAACAAATTCGGACAACACTCCGGTTGAAAAGAGATGCAAGACTTGGTAAGATGAAAAGAACTTGAGCAGAGGACACAACATTCCCGCTAAACGGATAAGCAAGGAAAAGAACATGATATTTACAAAATGAGACGACGGGTCGAAGAGAGTAACGTCACAATGTCTCCGGAACAAATGTAAGAATGGAATCAAAAGAATGAGAAGAATACAACATTTTCTACCTCAAATGAATTTGAAAGAGCATCCTTAGGAGAAGGGTCGAACAGAGTTGTTGGAAAACTAACAACGAAAATAGTAATCTTGTTGTTGGCTTATGGATAACATCTCAAAATTATGAGGTCACAACCAGCCACTAACGGAAATAGTTGCTTGCTTGAGATCAACAAAGAGATGAAAACTTCTCTCGTCGAGAGGATAAGGTAATACTTGGATCATTGATAAGCACCAAAAATAGGAACATTCCTTCGGGAAGGCTTTAGGTGAAATCTATACCAAGATAACTCCAACAAAGAAATTATTATCGGTTGAAACAACTCGTGAAAGAAGAGAAAATGATGGTTTTACAATACCTCATTCCTGGCAAGTTGTGAATCATGAAACACGAAGGGAAATTTGCAAGAGAGACATAACACCATCTCAAAAGGTAAGGTAGAAAGAATTGCACTTCAAAAATGGAGAAGAAGAATACTTGAACTCCTCAATGCAAAACGTGTGTTGAGCACCATGTTTAATTTTGAGTATAGCTTGGCGGATCATAACTTCGAGGGAAATCTTGAAGAACAATTGAACAATGAAAGGAATCCTTGACGAACCACCATTTAGAACCTCCATGAAGAACTCCGATAATAAAAGGATGATGAGAAAGAAGTGAAGGATGAAAGAATAGGATTGAAGCCTTGTAATGATTTAGGAGAAGCTTCGTGCCGATATAACCACGAAGCATTGCAACTCCGAAAAAAAAGGTGAATCACTTCGAATAGAGAATTTACTCATCATGAACAAACTCCGGAAGAAGGGATTAAATCACTTGGATGAAACAAGAAGAAGAATTATGTTATGTGTTTCCTTCATCAATTTAAATTGATGACAAGCAATGGATTTGCATACTACTTATTCTTCTTGAAAAGGATTGGAGATAGACATAGCGCATCTCACGGACCACATGTTGGATTTGGAAAGAACGAATTAATTGATACGAGAATAAAGGAAGATGAATTTTGAATGAAGCATTGTACGAATTGAAAAGGAATGAAGAAAACAGAACGAAAATGCCGAGAGGATTCAGAAAACGAGCGAAGTTACTTGACTGAATTTAGATACATGAGAATGAAAGATGACAAGCTAACTAGAAAATACTAGAACGATGCACTAGAAGAATTGGAGAACGAGAGCTGAACATTGAGAACGAATAAACCCGAAATGATGGCCTTCGTAGGAATAAAATGGAAAGAACTCATGAAAGGCTACATATGGGTATGAAAAGAATTCCCACGACTGGAAATGATTTGAGAGGATGGAATGAAGCTAGAACCATGAATCTCAAGAGAACGGACCAAGATTTAGGAAAAATCCTTCTTCGGTCTTCAAATGTTGAGAATGATGATGAGAACCACCATGACAATTGATGAGACACTCCTTAACAATGAAGAATAGAAATGTTGAACCAACGATGAAAATGTTTTGAAAGGGATCTTGGAGAAGGAATATGACTGATGATAATTCAATCTTATGTCAAACTTTAAAAGAATTTGGGAATAACTCCGGAAATAATTAGAAGAGTCAGGTAAGATCCTGGGAAAAGACCTGTGGGTTAGGGCCCACTCAATGATACACTGTTGGATGATTACTTGAAAGGGAGATTGCACCGGTTGAATTAAATGGCTTGAATGAGATAACAACCTCAAAATAGCTTGAACCGATCTTGAATGAAAAAAACAAGCCTTCTGAGATATCATCAGCACTCCAGAACAAATGAATAGCGAGGAGTGAATGATTAAGAGGCCTTGGATAAGACATTCCAACATTGGAAAACATGTGAAACGAACGGAAGAGATCTAATCAACACTGAAGGTTGAATTTAGTCCACCAGAAAAGAAAAAAGAACGAAGAATGATGAACTTGACACTCCTGAGCATCTTCATGATAATCACTGGATAAGAACATTGAAGGAAAGAATGAAGAAACTTCACATCCATAAGATGGATACTTGATTAAGAAATATGAGTCCTTCAAGAAAAAGAGTGGGAGGGAAGAAAACCAAAGGCAACTTGGGACGGATGAAATAACCACCGTTGCGAAGAACTGATAATTGATATAGGAAAAATTGAAAGGATAGGAATAACTTGAAGAGAAGCATTCTGGTTGGAAAAGAATTGGCATGACCATATCGATGATCAAGAAGGAATAGCACTCCCATAGAAACATGAGAACACCACTTAGGAAAGATATGGAATCAACACTTGACATAGAAGCAACTCGAATACCACAACTCAAAACAAAACAAGGGATTTGGCTTGCAGAATAAGCCAGAAACAAACATATGATAGAGATTTCGTCCGAAATTTTCATGGTGGGGCTCGCACGGGCTCGACCGTACAATGCCATAATGTACAAGGAAGTGCACATGACATACGAAGCATCCCCGAGTCAAAATAGCCAAGGACTCTTTAAGACACAACGAGACCACTATAAAACTAACCGTGGATAGGCGAACCACTAGACGTCGAACCCCAATCTCATATCATGCATTTGTCGGAAAGATATGCTGGGTAACTACTTGAATTCCCACCTATTAACTCCCAAAAATTTCTCTGGTTATGCAATCTAGTGTTGGGGATACAGGGAGGCACAAATATATCACACAACTAACAAATCCTACACTCCAACTGTATCCATCCGTCAACACATAACCAAGAAAACCTCAGAAATCGTGTACCGCAGACCTTTGAAAACATCCGATATACTAGATGTGGCAATAAATCTGATCACTCTCCTCAGTACTGGATGTCGTCAAACTACTCTCAGCACAAAGAGTATAGAAGAATTTTGATGTTGGCGACCTCTAGTATTCCGGAACTGAAATGATAAGCACGGTGACAAAAACACCTTAGAGCTCAACTCCCCGGGACACTGCCACAACCCCTAAATGACAGGAGGCACCAAGACAGAATCCCCTTCACAATGATATTGCAACGATCCAACAATACCCGCGTGATCCTAAAAAAAAATTGAGTGAAAAAGAGGAGAGTGAAGTCAAAACATCTACATCAGGAGTCCTCACCAGAGCAATGAAGGGACTGAGGAGTGAAAAGAAATCCTACTCTCCGGTCTAACTAGACTCAATATAGTTTTCTTTCTAGACTCAACATCGTCAGCGGTTCGATCAATCAAGGGGGCTCTTGTGGTCGGTAAGGCTCTGATACCAACTTGTAGTGCCCAAGATGCGATTCTATCCTAATCACGTGATGAATTCATGATTTGGGTACAACGGCATTTTGAGCACATATCAAGGTGGATATCATTACAACATACCATGTACTGAATAGATGAGAATACAAGATAAAGGCTTACACTTGCCACATGCTACATCATGAATACAACAATTCATCAATACATAGCAGTCGTCATACAGAAGAGCAGGATCCCAATACAGATGAAATCAAACGAAAAAGAAGAATGACATCCACCCTGCTAATCCTAGGCTCCCCGGCCCGGAACCTAATCCCTTGATTGAAGAAGAAGAAGAACTCCAAAACAAGCAAGCATCGCTCTCACGTCATGATCATCGCATTACCTGCACCTGCAACTGTTGTTGTAGTAATCTGTAAGTCACGAGGACTCAGCAATCCCATTACCATGGGTATAAAGACTAACAAAGCTTAATGGGTATGGAATGGATAAGTGGTGAGGTTGCAGCAGCGCTAAGCATTGTATGGTGGCTAACTTACGAGTACAAGATTAAGATGTGAAACTATGCAACGGTCGTAAACTACTAATGATCAAGAAGTGATCCTGAACTACTCACGTTCAAACATAACCCCACTGTGTTCTCTTCTCAAACTCATTTGAAATGAGACCGTCACGGTTACGCACACGGTTGGTGTATTTTAATTCGAATCTAGTATCAAGTTCCCTACAACTGGGCATTAAAAATTCCCATCTGCCACATAACCGCGGGCAATGCTCTTGAAAGTTTAAACCCTACAGGGGTGTCCCAACCTAGCCCATGACAAGCTCAGATCCGCGGAGACAATCCTCCATCGCGGGACATCCGATCAGACTCGGGATCCCGGTGCACAAAACATTTCCACAATGGTAAAACAAGTCCAGCAAGACCTCCCGACGTGCCAACACCCTGATTGTAGCTATGTGTATCTCGTCTCAGGGCAAAACGGATGAGCTACGCGTACAGGTTCCAAAGAAAATAACCCAGGTTTCCCTGGGTGGCCCCGCATAGAGCTCTAGTTTGGGACCAACACCATCAGCACTAGCACACCCTGTATTACGTTGAAAGAGTCCTCGGGGACGCGACCCCCTATGCCAATTAATTAATTATCAGGTTTAGTTATTATGTTGGGCAGATGGTAAAACCAATGTTGGGCCTTGCTGGAAGAGTTTTATTCAAAGCGAACTGTTAAGAGGGGCCCATAAACCCTCACCGTGTTAGGGACGGAAAATCAAGGAACATAACACCGGTATGACGGAAACTAAGGCGGAAAGAGTGGAGTAAACCAGGCAAAAGGCCGAGCCTTCCACCCTTTACCAAGTATATAGATGCACTAATTAAATAAGAGGTATTGTGATATCCAAAAATTATCCATGTCCCAACATGGAACAACCTGCAACTACACCTACAACTAGCAACACTATAAGAGGGGCTGAGCAAAGCGGTAACATAGCCAAACAAAAGTTTGCTCGGATGGTGGAAAAGGTTAGAGTTTGTTTCATGGCATATTTGGAGGCTTGATAAATAAGTGGCAGGTAGCGTTGTGTAGCGATAGCAGTGAGACAACTAGCATAGCAAAGATAGTAGTGAGGTCCAGGGTGATGGTCATCTTGCCTGAAATCTCGCTAGGAAGAAGACCGAATCCATGAAGAAGACGAACAGGCGTAGTCGAACGAATCCTCACAATCGCAATGATAACTGGAACTATCGAGAAGAAGCACAACCGAAAAGAAGCAAACATCATGGTAAACAACCACCACATAAACATGGCATGATGCACAATCAAACATGATGCCTGTCCGGTTTAAAGAGGCATGGCATGGCAAAGTGCCACGAACAACATTACAAATTAAGTGGAGCTCAATATGCAACGAGTTGCATATTGACGAAACATCACATTCAATTAATTAGTTCGCTCTCGTTTATGTATATGACAGGATTAAATGTTGGTTAACATGGCAAGAGGTTAAGCACAATAAAACTACCTATATAGGCAAGTTTAAATGAGGCCGGAACAATAAACAACAATTCCGGTAATTCCCCATGTCATTTATTAACTTAATGCAAACAACAATTTTAAACAATTTAAAGGTTGTTATCATGATGCGGATGACATATAAAAGTTTTATGAAAATGTTGACATGAAGGATGATATAGAGCATTTGTCGCCATGGCCGAAAGAATTGGTTGCCACGACGAGGGATCTAAAAAATGATGCTAATGGCAACATCTCGGTTCTGGTAACTCGATTGAGATGCCAGTACAAGGAAACAAGTATGAGATGTGCGGAAGGTAAAAAGGTGACGAGGAGTGATCCCTGTAACCGGGTGTCCCACAAGATGACGACATGACAATGGGGACAATGCAAGAAACACGTCGGGCACAGTGCAAACACGAGCATTTCATACAACATATGCATTCGTCCACGGGCGGTCGTTCTCGGCGGTATACCTTCACAGCATGCATATTTGGAATGGTTCGAGTTCGTAGTGGAAGTATTCATACACGGGCGCAATGGGTAGTAGTGGTTCTATCGATCCTCGGTAATGGAAGTGAAAGTAGTGGTACACGTTCATTTTTGGAGAGTTACTTGACGAATCCAACGTTTTCGGGGCGGCGGTAGTAGTACACCGTAACCATAGTCGAACTTGAAGGGTCGTCGATGTCATGGTACTTGGCGATTGTAGTGGTACATGGGCTGTAGCCGGCCTTGGCAGGTCATCGTGTAATCGTACACGTTCCGTAGATGTACATGTCACCATAGTCGTTCCGATATTGGAGTGATGGTAGCCGTTCACTTGATGGTCTTGAAGGATTCGAAGGGGTACTTGTCGATCAAAAACGCTTTCTCATGGTGGGTGACCAGGACATTGAGGTTGTCTGCTATGACAGGTCCTGGTGGTGCGACACGAGTAAAGGAGGCCGGGACTACATCTTGTGGTATTGGCGGCGGGCTCCGCACGGAAGCCAAGGAGGCCGCACGGCGGACGAAGTGGACGTTGTCGCTGGACGTCGGGAGGCGAGGCAAGGCGATAGAGGGAGCTTGCAAGGATCCTTGGCGGGGAGGCAGTGGAGGTCACCGGCGCGGGCGTTTGGCGGGGACGGGGAGAAGGCGCTCGGGATCGAGCTCCTCTCGATCTAGAGCATGGTTGCGGGCGCGGGACAGAGGTGGAGGCTCCTTCTCGGGGAGGCGCAGCGAGGGGAACCGCGTGGTGGCGGGGCAGCAGCCGGCACCAGCGGCCGGCGGACTTGGAGCTCCAGGTGAGGCGTAGAAGCAGTGGCGCAGCAACGGTCCACGAGATGGCGCGTGGCAGCGGAATGGTTCTGCGATGACTAGCGGCGAACAACGGAGGGGCGGTGCTCCAGTGGCCTCGATCGCCGGCGGCTAGCAACGCACAGGAGCGTAATGGGGAGATCAAGGAGAGGGGCTCCTCTGGTGGCGCGAGGTGGAGGAGAGGAGGAGTGGGGATCAGGAAGAGGGGTGGCTTGCCTCCATGCGTGACGGCGCACATGAAAGGGGAGGGAGTGAGGGGATCGGGAGAGGGCATGGCGCTTCTCTCTCTCTCTCCCTGCGAGTGGCGGTGCGGGGAGGAGAACCAAGGGAGAGAGTTGGGGATCGGGGTTCCTAGGGTTATAGGTTAGGTGGGGGCGGCTAGGCCTTCTGGCAGGGATGGTTGGGCCGACCTGGTTAGTCAGGCCCAAGAGGCCTGGCTGGGCTATCTCTCTCCCTCATATTCTTTAGCAGAAAAAGAAAGAGAGGATTAAGGAAAGAATTTGTGCATGCAGATAATTTTATCACACTCATAAAAATGAGTTTAATCCCAGAAAAATGGAGTGGGCAAGATTGCAAGGATTAAATTCAAATTCCTTTGAATTTGATTCGAATTGTTTTGCATAGGAAGTAGGTGCTAGGGAGGTCCAAAAATGTTCAGACTTTAGGAGGAGCCTCGATAAAAGAGATAAGAATTGTTGGCAAAGTTTGGAGATCAACTCGAAGCCAAAAAGACATGGGGTTATTTTTGCACGTGTCTTATGGTTAATTCCAAATTAAGGAATATTTTATATAGCTCCCTGACATTATTGAGAGACTTTTATATGTTAGAAAGAGAATGGATCAAAGATCCATGCAATTTATTTAGCTGAGTTTTAAAAAGGTGTGCAAGATGACATGACACAATGCAAATGATGCCATGATGAAATGCAACAAGCAAATAAAACACATGGCGAATCTCGGAATCCATGGAAGGCATCTGGAGCGCCGGTATTGCGACGTCACAGCCCACCCAGCCCCCCCCCCCTCCGGTGGTTCTCGGCTCCAGAATTTTTCTTTTATTATATAAAAAATCCTCGCAAAGTTTCGTTCCAATTCGAGAACTATTATTTCTGCACAAAAACAACATCAGTCCGGGTTAGTTTCATTCAAATGATGCAAATTAGAGTCCAAAACAAGAGGAAAAGCGTTAAGAAAAGTAGATACCACGGAGACGTATCAACTCCCGCAAGCTTAAACCTTTGCTTGTCCTCAAGCAATTCAGTTTATAAACTAAAAGTGGAAAATAAAAACTTTTACAAACTCTTTTGCTCTTGTTTGCATAAATAAGCTTAAGTAGCACCCAGGTTTTCAGCAAAGATTATAACTAACCATGTCGACAATAACTCTTAGAAATTATATTATCTCATATCAATGGCACAATCAACTAGCGAGCAATATTAATATATCTCAAATAACAACAATTTTTCAAAACAACCATGATATAATATGACAATAGTGGTATCTCTCTTGCCCTTTCTGAGTCCGCAAAACATAAATGCAGAGCAACTCCAAAGTTAAACAACGACTAAACATTGTAATTCATGGTAGAGAAGATCTAGTCATGATGCACCCAACATTAGCTACACATAATGCCTGAGGATGACAATAGTGCTCTCAGGTTCTAGCGCTTATTTGAGAAGGTCATGACACAACACAAAAGTAAATAGATAGTCCCTTCGCAGAGGGAAGCAGTGATTTGCAGATGTGCAAGACCTCAAGCATTTAAACAGAGGTAGATGAAATTTTTAGAAATGCACCCTTCTTGTTTACTTTGCGACCATTAGTTATCAGTATCTTCCATGCTAAACACATAAGTGGCGGTTCGCAAGCGAAAAAAGTAAAGTTTTACTCCTCCACTAACAATCACACACCATGGCTTGTCCCAAACAACGGGTACCGTCTATACCAACAACAGTCCTAGGGGAGTTTTGTTTAATTATTCGCAATTTGAGTTTGGCACTAGGAGTCCCTATTACCGCCCTCTCATGCAAGGACGAGTGAATAAACTCTCATCATGAGAATAACCCGCTCAACATGGAACATACTGACTACCTCTTGTCACTATATGAACAATTCAGGCACACAAAAAGGATATTTATTTGAAGTTTTTAGAGGTGGCACATGCAAATTTACTTAGAACGGCGAGGTAATACCGCATATAGGTAGATATGCTGGACTCATCTGGAATAACTTGGGTTTCAAGATTTTAGATGCACAAGCAATATTCCCTCTTAGTACAGGCGAAGGCTAGCAAATTGGTTGAGACGTGGCCAGCTAGAGAGCCAAAACGGTCATGAACATGCATTATGCATAAGTAACATTGGATACTAGCATGAGTAGGATATAAACACCATGAACATAAATATCATAGAGGCTTTGTTGGTTTTGATTCAACTACATGCATGAACATGTGCCAGGTCAAGCCACTCGAACATTCGGAGGAGGATACCATTTCACCATACTACATCACCATCATTTTAACGCAATGTTGACATCGAAGATAAGTCATTATCCACTCCTAGCTACTTAAGCATGGCCTGAGAAACTATAATCTCTAATTGTCATTGCAAACATGTTTGATCATAATAGGCTGAATCATGGATACTAGGTTAAACATAGTTACAAAAACAAAACAAGTTGAGTTCATACCCGTTTCTCTCTGCCACATCCAGTTCATCAAATATCGTCATTATTGCCTTTCACTTGCAAGACCGAATGATATGAAAAAGAAAATAGTGCAAGAGTACCATGGACTAAGCTAGAATCTGCAAACATTTTATTCAAAGGAGAAGAGAAAGTAATATGGGCTCTTTGTTAGATCAACAATAATGCATATGAGAGCCACTCAACATTTTCATCATGGTCTTCTCCTTTGTATGACTCAAAAACCGGAAAAGATATTCCGAGAAACACACTGAAATATTTTTGGAGTTTATTTTTTTTTGGAATAAAACAAATTAAAGAAAGAAAAACAAAAGAGAGAAAAATATTTACAAAGGAGAGTTCCCAACATGCAAAAGAATAACAAGGAAATCTTTTTGGGTTTTTTTTTAATGTTACAACTAACTACACCGAAGAGAAAAATCAAAAGGAAGCATGAAATATTTTTTTATTTTCTCAAGATTTTTCAAACACATAAGAAGAAGGCAAGAAAATAAATAATGGATAATACAATGAAAAAGTATGGAGACTGACTACTAGAATGAAATGTGTCAATACGAATGTAATGTCGGTGGAAATACGTAGTCCCCCAAGCTTAGGATTTTGGCCTAACTTGGTAATCACCGTGAGTAGCATGCATAGTGTTCGTAGTGATAGCTCATGGAGGCTCGGGTGCAGACGCCTTAGCCCGCCGCGCAGCCACAACCGCTGCATTATGTGCTCGGGACTCACTCTCAAGAACATAGTATCATCCCTTGTTGTGAGCATCAAAGAGAGCATGCATAGGAAAAAAGGTGTCCACAATGGACCTTTTATTAAACAACAGGTTATAAGTAAAATTATGGGCTTGACCACTAAGGATCTTATGACGTTTCATGGCATCAAAGTCCAAGTACTGTGTGGGTAGGATGGGGTCATAAGGCCAAGGTGAAACACCCAGCTCTCTTGCTAAGCATGTGGCATAAATTCCACCATAAAAATATCCACTACCAGCATTGTGTTGCAACCTGCGTGCAACAATCGCTCTAAGGTTATAATTTTTGTCACCGGTGAGAGTGGTGCGTATGAGACTCAGGTCTAGAGCTCAAAGTGTACTACAATCTTGTTTGCGTACAATGCATTTTCCTTTAAATAGTGCAAATATTGGATTGAGCGAAAATTAATGCTCTTTATTCTACCTTGCAGTACTCCTCTAGTCTCACCATAGCAAAGACTAGTTAAGAATATCTCAAACTCAGATCTTGGTGGTTCGTCTAATGAACCCCAAAATGGAATTTTGTAGTAGCTAGAAAATGTCTCTAAGGGTAGCGTGAAAGGATAGTCATACAGTTTAAACGACACTCTAGACTCACGATGATGGAATTTAAATTCTTTAGTAAATCATTCGGTGAGGCTGAGGTGTTGGTTGCACTTATCTGCAATGTAGGGACCGAGCTCGTCATTGTGAAAATATTTCTCAGTTTCTTCTTTAATGCCCATAAGCACCATAAAATCATTGCATTTCCATAAACATGATTTGGTGGCGGCATCTCGTATGGAAATGCCACTTGCTTCAACATAAGACCGACGAACGGAGATAATACTAGAAGATGCCTCCAAGGACCTCCTCCTCAAAGAACTCCTCCCAAAGAGGTTCATCATATTTGCATATAATTTTCTAAAAAACTTGGTTCACAAATTTTTTTATCAATAAAGCTTCACAAGATTTATAGCAACTACTTATAAGGATGCATAGAGGCCATATCAAGCATTCAAACTACTTAGAATTCTAAGAATTCAACATGCAAGCTCATCTACAGCAGCACCAAGAGTAACTAATTATTCAAAATATAATCCACTGAAGGAAAAACTGATTGGACAAATGGAGGAGTCACATACCAAGAAACAATCCCCCAAAACAGTTTCGGAAATGGAGCTTCAAGCAAAGAGATCAAAATCCGTGGGTTTGAGAGCAAGAACACGAGAGAGAGAGAGAGAGAGCAATGGTGATTTTTTTCTGGAGGTAGGTGATGACATGGGATGAAGAGATAAGTGAGGGCGGCCACGTGGGAACCACATCCCACCAGGGCGCGCCTGGGGGTGCTGGCATGCCCAGGTGGGTTGTGCCCACCTGGTGCACCCACTCTGATGTTATTTGCATGCAAAAAATTTTAGAGGATTCTGAGAACATTTATTTTTGGGTCTTTTTTTTGCATGGAAAATTTAGAAAACAAACAAAACATGGCACTTAATTGTATTTATCTGATAAATACAGAAAACGAAAGGTAGGGATAGTACGTAGTGCTTACTAAATTCATCAACCTCGTACCTTTCAAAAATGATTCACTAATAAGGTTGATCAAGTCTTATTAACAACCCCTTTCGATTAGCATGAAACAGAAGAACTTTCGTAAAACACTAAGTTACCTTAACAGGGATGTGTATGTCCCCAACAATAAGCATTTCATATTTCTTTTTGGCAGTAGGTAGAGGTAGTTGAAAACTTCCAATAGTGATTGTTGGAGATTTTTCAATAACGTTAATACCATTCACTTGGAATTGTTTCTTCGGAAAGTGCGCCATATCCTCATTACCAATGATATGAAAAGTGACCTTTCTTTTATTGCAATCAATAACAGCGTCGAGAGTATTCAAGAAGGGTTTACCAAGGATAATTGACATGTTGTCCTCCTTAGGCATCTCAAGTTTAACAAAGTAAGTTAAAATAGTAACGTTTGCAACAACAACGGGCACATCCTCATAAATACCGATAGGTATGGCAGTTGATTTGTCAGCCATTTGCAAAGATATTTCGGTAGGTGTGAGTTTATTCAAATCATGTCTTTTATATAAAGAGAAAGGCATAACACTAACACCAGCTCCTAAATCACATAAAGCAGTTTTGACATAATTTCTTTTAATGGAGCAAGGTATAGTTGGTATTCCCGGATCTCGAAATTTTTAGGTACTCCATCCTTAAAAGAGTAATTAGCAAGCATGATGGAGATTTCAGCTTCCGGTATTTTTCTCTTGTTGGTGATGTTGTCTTTCATGTACTTTGCATAAGGGGCCATTTTAAGATATCAGTCAAGCAGGTACACAAAAGACTGGCCTAATCATTTCAGCAAAGCGTTCAAATTCTTCATCATCTTTCTTCTTAGTTGACTTAGGTGGAAAGGCCATAGGTTTTTGAACCCACGGTTCTCTTTCCTTAGCATGTTTTCTAGCAACGAAGTCTCTTTTATCATACCTTTTATTCTTGGGTTGTGGGTTAATAAGATTAACAGTTGGTTCTACTTCAACATCATTGTCTGGTTCTTTATTATTTATTTAAATGTCTTCATGAACCTCATCATTATATTTTTCATTATTAGAAGGTGAGTGTTCATTACTAGATTGAGTTTCAGTGTCCGAAATACAAATATCATTAGTAGCATCAGGAGGTTTTTCTACTTCGGGTTCACTAGAGGCATGCAAAGTCCTATTATTTTTCTTCTTCTTTTTATTTTTGGATGGACTAGGTGCATCAGTGTTAATTCTTTGAGAGTCTTGTTCAATTCTCTATGGGTGTCCCTCGGGATAAAGTGGTTCCTGAGTCACTTTACCTTCTCTAGTTGCTACTCTGACAGCAAAGTCATTTATATTATTGTTCATTTCGTCAAGCAATTCTCTTTGACGTTTTGAAACTTGTTCTAGTTGAGTTTGAACCATAGAGTCATGCTTTCCTACACCTCTAGCATCATTGGTAATTCTAAATAACAAGTCACTCAAGCAAGTGGTCATATCAGAATTGAATTTCAATTGTTTCATAACATTTGCATTGAAGTGATCTTGCTTTCTAATGTAATTATCAAACTCATAAAGGCATTGACTAGGATGCATATTATAAGGATTGTGATTGTCACTGAATTTCGTTAAGGAATTTACCTCTACCACCTTAGGTGGTGGTGGTGTTTCAAGCCCATGTATTTCTTCAATAGGAGGTAAATTTTTGACATCCTCATCTTTAATACCTTTTTCTTTCATAGATTTCTTAGCCTTTTCCATATCTTCTGGACTGAGATATAAGATACCTCTCTTCTTCCGAGTAGGTTTAAGCGGTGGTTCAGGAATAGTCCAATCAACATAATTTTAAAATATGTTATTCAATAGTTCTTTAGCTTGTTCAACAGTTTGTTCCCTGAAAACACAACCAGCACAACTATCTAGGAAATCCCTAGAAGCATTGGTTAGTCCATTATAGAAGATATCAAGTATTTCATTTTTCTAAATAGGATGATCAGGAAAAGCAGTAAGCAATTGGATAAGCCTCCCCAAAGCTAATGGGAGACTCTCTTCTTTAATTTGCACAAAGTTAAACATTTCCTGTAAGGTAGCTTGTTTCTTATGAGTAGGAAAATATTTTTCAGAGAAGTAGTAACTCATATCATGGGGACTAGGCACACAACCAGGAGCAAGAGTATTATACCAAGTCTTAGCAGCACCCTTTGATGGAAATGGAAATAATTTGGGAATATAATAATAGTGAATTTTCTCATCATGAGCAAAAAGGGTGGATATATCATTCAACTTAGTAAGTTGTGCCACAACAATTTCAATTTCATAATCATGGAAAGGATCGGATTCAACTAAAGTAATTAACTCTGGATCAACAGAGAATTTGTAATCCTTGTCATGAACAAAGATAGGTGAAGTAGCAAACTTAGGATCTCATTTCATTCTAGAATTAAAAGATTTTTCTTTCAATTTGCATAATAATTTCTTAAGATAATTGCAAGCAAGAAAGTCTCGAGTTGTTTCCTCATCCATAGCATAATCTTCCAGTATATTAGGCAATACATATCTAATAGGTGTTTCAAGATTTTTAGTTTCAAGCTCTTCATCAGTTTCAATAATTTCATCAGTTTCATCCTTCTCAAAAGCTTGAGTTCTAGCAATTTGTTCATCAAGAAATACTCCTAGTGGCACATTGTCATCAAGCAAGGTACTAGAATCATCATGAGTATCATTCATAGCAGAAGTAGCATCATCAATAGCTTCTGACATATCAAAACAAATAGCATGTGGTGGTGTTGCAAGTCTACTTATAACAGAAGGTGAATCAAGTGTAGAGGTAGACGGCAGTTCCTTACCTCCCATAGTCTTGGATGGAAAAATCTTAGTCTTAGCATCCTTCAGATTCTTCATAGTGATAAATTGATAATAATCCCAAGTGACTCAGCAAATATAGCTATGCTCCCTAGCAACGGCGCCAGAAACAAGTCTTGATAACCCAAAAGTATAGGGGATCCCAACATTTTTCGAGGTAGAGTATTCAACCCAAATTTATTTATTCGACACAAGGGGAGCAAAAGAATATTTGCAAGTATTTGCAGCTGAGTTGTCAATTCAACCACACCTGGAGATTAATTATCCGCAACAAAGTGATTAGTAGGAAAGTATTATGATAGTTTTGATAGTAGTAGCAACAGCAATAGTAACGGTAACAGTGATAGCAATGATTTTGTAGCAAGTGCAATAGTAACAATAGGAGTAGTAACTTAGAAAGAACAATATGGGAGAAATTCATAGGCATTGGATCGGTGAATTTGTTGGATGATATTCATCATATAACAGTCATAACCTACGGCGATACAGCACTAGCACCAGTTCATAAATATAATGTAGGCATGTATTCCGTAAATAGTCATACGTGCTTACGGAAAGAACTTGCATGACATCTTTTGTCCTACCCTCCCGTGGCAGCGGGGTCCTTACGGAAACTAAGGGATATTAAGGCCTCCTTTTAATAGAGAACCGGAAAAAAGCATCAACACATAGTGAATACATGAACTCCTGAAACTACGGTCATCACCCAGGAAGTCTCCCGACTTCTATCACTCCGGGGTTGCCGAATCATAACACATAGTAGGTGACTATAAGTTGCAAGATCGGATCTAGAACATAGATAAAATGGTGGTAACATAAACGGTTTAGATCTAAATCCATGGAACATAGGCACAAAGTGAGAAGCATTAAGCATGGCAAATTCATAGCAACATAAATCTCAGAACATAATGGATACAAGGGATCAAGCCCTAACAAAAGTAACTCGATTACATGATGAATCTCGTCCAACTCCTCACTGACCAGCGAGCCTATGAAGGAATTACTCACTCTCGGTGGGGAGCATCATGAAATTGGTAATGAAGAAGGGTTGATGATGACAATGATCGAAGATCCCCCTCTTCGGAGCCCCAAACGGACTCCAGATCTGGCCTCCCGATGAGGAACATGAGGTGGCAGTGGCTCCATCTCATGAAACGCGATAATTCTTTCTCCTTGATTTTTTGGCCGAAAATGTGATTTTATAGTATCAGGGTTGAGATCTATGGGGCCACCAGGTGGGGACAACCCACATGGGCATGCCAGGAGGGGGTCGCCCTGGTGGGTTGTTCCCACCCAGGTGCCCCCCTCAAGTGGTTCTTGGCTCCACAAATTCTCTTTTATTGTATAACAAATATTTGCAAAGTTTTATGCCAACCTGAGAACTTTTATTTCTACACAAAAACAACACCATGGTAGTTCTACTCAAAATAGCATCAGTCCGTGTTACTCTCATTCAAATCATGCAAATTAGAGTCCAAAACAAGGGGAAAAGCGTTAGGAAAAGTAGATACGATGGTGACATATCAAAGGCCCTCCCAACGTGGTCTTCAGATTATCTTGGGTATCCTTAATGCTCTTCTTGATCTCATGAAGAGCAGCTTCTCTGGCACGGTGATGGATGTATGATCGTTAGCACGCCTGTGTATGACTCCGGTCGTCAGACATGAATGTCTGTTGCACCGACAGTAGCCCCAAGCCTGGCCCATACGTGCTGTAGGGCATCGTTGGGGTAGGCCCTAGCAATACACATGAGAGCCTCTTGACCATGCCGCGGTGGGATCCTTGTTTCTGAGATCTTATTTGCTTCTTCATTAATTTGACATTGAACCAATAACCGGTTTGCCCATGAGTCATGCAAAGTCGAGTGACGTGGGTCTGCGCACATTCATGGGAGGTTGATTGAAGTGTTTGCATGATTCGTGGGGGAGGTAACTACCATTTTGCCCATCCCACTACGCCTGCCATTTCCACCATGTACGTTGCATGCATTGTGCAGGGTTGGTGGCCGACGCGTGGGGCGCAGGAATGAGTGCCATGGCAGAAAGCATGCTGCCAGGGATTGGCGTTGGAGGGCGATCGATGAATCTGGATGTCGTCAGTTGATGCAGATGGGCCGGATTGGAGGAGTGGGGAGGTTGCCATAGACTGGTGGAGAACTAGCCCCCAGCCACACTCCGCTATAAAAGGAGCACGGAGGTCAAGGAAAGGGCTCACCCACGCATCCTCTCCTTCTTATTCTTGCGCCCTTACCCCACCATGGTGAGAGGAAGACGGCATGCTTGAGCTCCGGCGGCATCGTTGAGGACCTCCTCTTGGCACTGTACCCCTGCCTCTGCTAGAGATGTAGGGGCAGAATCCAGTGTGCAAGCCGGAGCCGTAGGACGTGGTCGTGGCCGTCGGGGCGCTGAGGGCCGAGGCAGACATGGCGGTGCTCCGGCCATGCCCCCTCTAGCCATTCCGGCACCAATGGAAGGGCATGTTGGAGACATGGCGATGAAGTTCATCATCAAACTACGTCAACCCCCATGCAGTCGTCTTTGACTTCTTGGCCCTTTCGCAACGGTAATGGAGGTTGACGGTGTCCTGGACTAGGGTGTACTCACCACGTTGTCTCCCGGTCAGTTAGATTGGGACGAATACCCCCATGGTCGTATATTCATGGGACAGTTCGGACAGCTGCCGCATACAAGGAAGATTCCACAGGACTTGGTGGTCAAGACAAGGACTTCCCCCCCCCACCGGCGTATTCGGCTAGGACTCTTGTTATCCTAGGCCTCTGGTGCATTATATAAACCAGGGCCAGGCTAGTCGATAGATACACAACAATCATAATCATAGGCTAGCTTCTAGGGTTTAGCCTCTACGTTCTCGTGGTAGATCAACTCTTGTAATACTCATATCATCAAGATCAATCAAGCAGGAAATAGGGTATTACCTCCATAGAGAGGGCCCGAACCTGGGTAAACATCGTGTCCCCTGTCTCATGTTACCATTGACCTTAGACGCATAGTTCGGGACCCCCTACCCGAGATCCGCCGGTTTTGACACCAACATTGGTGCTTTCATTGAGAGTTTCGTTGTGTGATCGGCAAAAGGATCAATGGCTCGCCCGCAGGTCAACTGCGACACTGACATCTTCGTCGTCGGCTCGACTGGTCACCTTGGCTCGACCGAGGAACATGCTCCATCTCCGATCATCATATTCGAACGGGGGCCTTCTTCAACATCAACTCCGATCTCTATCATGATCATAGAGGAATCATCCATGGAGCTTGAGGGCTCAACGTCAACATTACCCTCGGGCGGCCGTGCTGTTTTTATGGACAACGAACTTGTATCAGCCGTCGCTGCCTCCTCGAGCGTCGGTTTGATGATTGCTTCGATGGAATAGTGCGGAATTACGTCTACAACAGCCATGCAAAATTTCGTCGAGTTCAAATGGAGGAATCTCTGACAATCTACGATATACCGGAGCCCTGTCAAATCTGGACGAGAATCTGGACGAGTTAAGGGCGTGGTCTCCAGAGCCCAGTTCGGAGGTCCTTTGGAAGATCCAACCATTCATCTACTGCGGAATTCCCATATCTACCACCCCTCCAAATTTCAGCTTGATCCGATGGTTCAAACTCCGGGAACCTTTCGATGAGTGGACCAATTTTCGGATCTATTTTCTGCGCGAATACGGATCCGACCCGAATTCATGTTTCTTTATGAACGTGATATTGGACAACCTTTTTAGAGGAGTCCCCTTCTAGGGTATTGTGCGTCATTTTTAAACACGTGCCCGTAAAATTTTAAGCCTCCCCTGAGGTCATCTTCATCATCATGTTGGTGTCAAACCAGTCCGGCAATATTGCTCCAAGGCTGCCGACCTGCGCTAGACACGTCGTTACTTGGTTGAGCCGAGCTCAACTTCTTCGGATCATCATCTCGGTAAGCCGAACAAGAGTTTGGCATCGCGAAGGATAAATCATTACCAACATCGCCGCCCCACGGATTACATGGAGCTGGCAAACCGGCGTCGCTGCATGGTCACTTCATCAAGCCGGCATTGACCACGTCACGACTTGCATCGGCAGGGCTGCACTGTTTCTTCTTCAAGCCGGTGTCCATCACGCCGACCTACTTCGACTCATCGGCTGACATCGAGGCTTCGACATCTCGGCTGGACCGGGGGTTTCGCCATATCTTCATCAACCTACTCCGGAGACTTTGGCGTCACTAGCCAACCAGCTCAGTCACGATTAGCTGGACCGAGGGCTTTGCCTTGGCGAGCCAACCTTTGCCAGCATCGCCATGCCGTCGCTTTATCGCCCATCAGGCAATGGGTGTGAAGATCGAGTCCCAATTTTGGGAATCACCTTTCTTCGGATTGCTACAACAAATAAACCAGGTGCTATTAATCCTAGTATTTTTTGCTTGTTTGGGTTCATTTTTCCCAAGGAATTATTACTCTGGTTTGTCCATTATATGTACACAGGTCTATCAAATGGTGGCCGCATTAACGAGGTCGCATGGTGGTTCGGTCAGTTTCCGTACATGGTCCGGCGAACGCCGCATCCGGAACTCGGACCGACCTGTGAATTCAGCCTTTACCGCATCACGCCGATGCCCTGCATCGACATTGACTTCGGCGCCAGGCCATATTTCTTTTATTACCCACTTTGCATAAATTATTCACTATGCAATGATTTTTTTTAATTATTACTATTACTATTATCTCTGGTTTGCACTATTTTTTGTGCATAGGAAAATGATCCGGGTTGGGTAGTATCATCAACTCGGCATACTTACATACCACGTCACCTCGGCTGGACGGGGAGCTTCATCAACATTCATTACCCCATGCCCGGGACTTCGGCATCACTCTGCCGACCTGCATTGACCGTGCTATGTCACCACTTCGGAGTGCCGAGCTCTTTGCTCCGCCACCTCGGGACTGGCTTGGGGGATGGAACCTTGTCCCGCATGAAGCTCGGACTGCGTCATCAATACCAAACACATTAACCAGCTAAGTTGCCTTCATGCTCAAAGTTTTAAATATTTAACTTGTGTTCGGTTCGACCAAGCATTATACTTTTTTGAAAAAAATTGCTTGTAAAAAATTTCCTTGTCAAAACTTTGTTTGTGACACACAAATTCAAATACCCCATTTACTTGGGGGCTTGCTTTATGAAGCCTTTCCTCTTGCAAATGATTACACTTTGTACGGCTTCGTTCCTTGTTCGTCTATTACGCCACAATATGCACCATGTTGACTTGAGAGATTTGCAAGCTGGGTTGCCTCGCTCCTGTGTTTACCCCTACGTTCCCAATTGTTCGACTAGGGAGTAAAGGGAGCACCTCTGCGATTGTCACGATCGGGTCATCCAAGCCGCTCAGACTGGGTGAAGCCGAAAGCTAGCGCTCTTATTGTTTTCAATTATGGTCGGCACACAACGAAACTCATGAGTACAAAAACTCTAGTGCACAAGTCTCATAGTAATAATGAGCACTGAAGAAAGGTATCGGTGGGGGTACTATTTTCTTCAAAGATGCTTCTTACAGTTCGTCAGTAATATAGCATAAGTTCCCTGAGCGCGCTTTGTCTGTTACAGCCTTATGGCCTGATTGCCTGGTCATCGGAAACACCATCGATTCTCTCGACAGGTGGAGTGCATGACACTTTTAGGCCCTTGGCCGAAGAGGGAGAAGCCGACGGTCGGTTAGGACGCGTTTAAAGTTCGGGTGAACACAGATATGATATAAGTACTTCGGTACATACAATCATTATACATAAAATTCTTTTATCCAAGTCACTTGGGGGCTCTTAAATTTATATGAGTCGTTTTATAATAAGTGTTCTTCTTCTTAGTCGTTGCAAAGTTTTTTTATTATTATATTTATCACTCCTTTTTTCGACACGAGTGTGTGATCACTAGCCAGGGATCCTAATTTCTCTCTCAAAGCCGCTAGAGTTTAGTTTGCTAAACTGGCGTAATGAGAAGTACTCCGCCTTCGGGATAGGAGGTTGAAGCCGTAGGGTGAACTGCTTGAAGTCTTGAGATAGGATGTGTCATGTTAAAGCACGACAAAAGCACTTTTTTTTTCTACAGTTCAATTTTCATATTGGCACCGAACACTTGATCTTATTCGGACGTCAGGTTTTCACTGACATTTTTTGGTTTTCCAAGCCTATGGTACTTTTAAACTATTTTTGTGTTTCCAGCATTAGTCTCGTAGCGCAACGCCGGACACCTTTAGAGATTCGGCAAAAGCACTCTCGGATACTGCCATATATGCATCGGTTTCGAATTGTGTCTTCGGTCAATAGTTGGGTTGCCCGGCTCCTGTGCTTGCCTCCTACGTTCCGCTTTGTTCGGCTAGGTGTGCAAAGGGAGAGCCACTGCGATTGTACTTCCAGCTCACATGGTTAAGCACCTCAGTGGAGAAAGCCGAAAACTAACTGTCACAATAGGCGTAAACTGGTTAGCGATCCGATGACTATGTTAAATGTCGGGCCGTTCATAACATCAGCCGAAGTGTTTACAGCTTGACCTCGGATGTCGCCGAACACTAACCGGGGGCTCATAGCTAGCTTCCCTAGTTTAAAGCTCCTATGACTAAGCGAAAATTATACCCCGCATATCTGATTACCTCGTTTCCGCTAACACAACCGCCTTCGGGCACCGAGACGTCGGCTAAGGGTTGTTTTGTTATTGCGAAAACACCCCGTCTAGTATCTACCAAGGGGCAGAGGTCAACGATGGGCCACTTTCAACTGTTAAACAGTCACAATGGAGTCAAAATAATGATGTAAAGTACACGGATACATAGAATCACTACACATAATCTATGATTTTACTCTGGATATCGATCCTTAATTCGGCCACCCATGCCCACATTAAGGCTCGGGGATACTGGGCTTTGCGCTCATTATTTAAAAATATTGAAGGGGCACATCGATCCCCTGATCTGGTCTTTCCACGTGACCAATATCTCGGGGGCTACTGCATTGCCTATTCAATGCAGAAAATTCGAAGGGCTCAATGTTCGGCTTGATCGAACTATGGGAAAGCGCATCTTCGGACAACAATAAGTGCCATCTGGACCTATCTGGCATCAAGCTAATATATCACGGCGACTTCTCACGACCCTCTCTCTGGGGCCCGTCCGCTGATCAACATTATTTCTAATATATTACACTGCGTTTTTATTCCTATGTATGCTACCGAGCTAGGAGTTGATCCTCAGGCCGATTTCGCGCATCAACCTGAGTCTCAGCGGCTACTGGGATCTGTAGTCTTACGTCATCCTTCAGGTGCATCTCGGGTTTTAGACCGATACACACCTTGAGGGCTACTAGCTGTATATCTCGGCAGAGAATAAATTGCACCAATAAAAAATATTGACAAAAAATCGACCCACAGTCGGGGTGGTGCGCCACCTCGGAAGTAGTCCGGCATAAAGCTCAGGCGCGAGTGGCTGGCTCCATAGAGGGCATTTCCGACATTAAGCTTGGCTAAACTCCTTCGACTTTTTTGAACCAAGGTGATATGACACCTCGGATATAGTCTGGCGTTGGAGCCCGGATACAGTCCGGCGTTGGAGTTTGGACATAGTCTAGCGTTGGAGCTCGGATACATTCCGACGTTGGAGCTCGGAAAGCGGTCCGGTGTTGGTGCTCGGCTGCAAAAGATACCTCGAATGCAGTCCGACATTGGAGCTCGGTCGCAAGAGGACGCTGCTGCCCGGGAACAACTTCAAACCCAAGGTGTGGCATAAAAATAACAAGGCAATGGTAAAGGCCGAAGACTTAAAGGGCTCCTCGGATACCCGACGTGTGAGAACTTTAGATTTAGCTCGGCAATCCTCAAGATAGAAGATGGGACGATTTGTTGAACCAGTTTTCAAGACCGACGACCGAAGGCAAAGAACAGTTCAGAAGAACCAAGGAGCGTCCCCAACTTGAAGACTTGTTTAGGGGGCTACTAACGGTGTCTTGGACTAGGGGGTACTCACCACGTCATCTCCCAGTCAGTTAGATTGGGCCGAGGACCCCCATGGCCGTATACTCATGGGCCAGTTCGGACAGCTGTCGCATACAAGGAAGATTCCACTAGACTTGGTGGTCAAGACAAGGACTCCTCCCCCACCGGCGTACTCGGCTAGGACTCTTGTTATCCTAGGCCTCTGGTGCATTATATAAACCAGGGCCAGGCTAGTCAATAGATACACAACAATCATAATCATAGGCTAGCTTCTAGGGTTTAGCCTCTACGATCTCGTGGTAGATCAAATCTTGTAATACTCATATCATCAAGATCAAGCAAGCAGGAAGTAGGGTATTACCTCCATAGAGAGGGCCCGAACCTGGCTAAACATCGTGTCCCCTGTCTCCTGTTACCATCGACCTTAGACGCACAGGTCGGGACCCCCTACCTGAGATCTGCCGGTTTTGACACCGACAGAGGTTGACTGGCCACACGGGTTGAGGCTGAACATGAGGAGTTGCTGCAATGGCAACATGCGGGTGGACGTTGAGTTCCCTGCACCTCATGTCATGCTTCTCCGGCATGGTTGGAAGACTTTTGCCCGTGACCATAGCTTGGCGGAGGGGCACATCCTTCATTTTAAGCTAATGTAGGCTGATCTGCTCTCCATCAAGGTATTTGGTCATTCGGGTGCTCACTTAGGGTGATGTGCGGAGAGCTTAACTGATGACGAAAGCTCCTCGTCGAGCGACAACAACAAAGAGAACACTGCCGCGCGAAGATGACGATGCCAAGCCCCCTGTCGTCAAGCATGAATCTCATGACTCAGACTCTGACTAAGCGGCAGACACACTGTCACCGTCAGGTAGGCATGGATAGCGCCATCATGTGCAGCTGGACCCCTAACAGAGTGATTTGCTGGGGGTGCTTGGCCCGGTCGACTCCACTTCCACCAGCTGGACCCCGGTAGGCTTCCTTGTGGACTTTGGCTTCGTCTTCCCTATCGGTGTCCCTCCTACCGCGTTCCTCTGGTCCTGACGGGGGTGACCAGGGCATCTCCTAGCCACTTCCCCCGTCTCTGGCCTCTTCTTCCTTGCCGGGTTGGTGCCCTCCCAATCTTGTCAGACTGTGTCCGGCTGTCCTAACAGGGTCAGGCTAGGCTTCTACCAAAGCGCTCCTTTTGCCCCCACTTACACCAGCTGGACCCTCCCATAGTCGCTACCGAACCCTATCAGATGGGCTATGAGTGTGAAGGGAAAACCTACCCCTAGTCTGTCCTCCCTCCAAATGCTACTGTGACCAACTTGACTGAAGAAACTTCAAATCAAAGGATGGAATCATAGATGTTAGGAGTGACAAGGTTTCCTTAGGCCCAAAATTTTCATACAGTAACACACTATGGATGGCGAGGGGAACTTATTTGCATTTGCTTTCCTTCTTATCGCTCCGATAAGGAGGAGCTGCCCGGGACTTACATGCGTTTGTTGTCCTTCTTATTTGCGCTAGCTTGTTCTCATTGCTTCCTTTCAAGGAATTCATCCGCAGCAGGGGCCCTGTTGTTAGCATAGGAGAAAAACAGCAGTGTACGATCCTCTTTAAATGGATTTCACAAAATCTGTACCTATTATTAAAGGGAGGTGATATTCTTGGTTTCATCTCATTTTGTTTGATCCACTTCAATTAATTTCATGTACGCTATTTGGTTACTTTACATGCCACCAGTTTTGGCCCAACGGAGGAAGCCCACCTGACGGCACACTGTGGCCCACGTCCGGAGAGTTGCCAAACAGAAAAAAAATCTGATGGCAGGGTTCGATCTCATAACCCGCCAACCGGCCACACACAGTTTGTCCAACTAACCCAGCTAGAGATATGATAGGATTATTTTTCTCCCGTTCCAATGCATGGGCCTTTTTGCTAGTCATACTTAAGTAAACATGCATGCAAGTTTTGTGCCAGCGCTTCATTTTATTATCTTTGCGCGGGTTCTTCGTCTAGCTTTGTACAAAGGGTTACAAGACCAGAGGACTATGCTTGTACAATACAGGTTGCTAGGGCAAGGCCCCGCAACTGCGCCTTATGGGTAGAACTTACGAAGATGCTCAATATTCCGTGAGTTCTGCATTGGGCTGCTGAGGAAGTCCTGGATTAGGGGGTGTTCGGGTAGCCGGACTATACCTTCAGCCGGACTATACCTTCAGCCGGACTCCTGGACTATGAAGATACAAGATTGAAGACTTTGTCCTGTGTCCGGATGGGACTTTCCTTGGCGTGGAAGGCAAGCTTGGCGATGCGGATATTCAAGATCTCCTACCATTGTAACCGAATTTATGTAACCCTAACCCTATCCGGTGTCTATATAAACCGGAGGGTTGTAGTCCGTAGGCAATCAACTCCATACACAACAATCATACCATAGGCTAGCTTCTAGGGTTTAGCCTCCTTGATCTCGTGGTAGATCTACTCTTGTACTACCCATATCATCAATATTAATCAAACAGGAGTAGGGTATTACCTCCATCGAGAGGACCCGAACTTGGGTAAAACAAAGTGTTCCCTGCCTCCTGTTACCATCCGGCCTAGACGCAGAGTTCGGGACCCCCTACCTGAGATCCGCCGGTTTTGACACCGACATTGGTGCCATCTTCGGTCTCCGGATGAACTGCACCGCGTCTGGTGACAAGTACTACTCGGTAAGGGCCTTCCCATTTTGGTGTCAACTTGTTTGAAGCCTTGGCAAACTAAACATGCCTAAGGACAGGGTCACCTTCCTCAAGGCTCCGGGCGTGAACCCTGCGGCTGTGGTAGCGGCTTAGGGCTTGCCGGTACCGTGCAGCACGTATAGCCACCCGGAGATGGCCCTCCTAGAGGAGCATGGCATCGTCATGCCGTAGATGCTCTTACGCTACTTCATCGTAGGAAAGTACCCAAAGTGACCCGTATAGGAGTTCTGTGGGGAGCACTGCTTTTGCCCCATAGACCATGTAGAAGGGAGTCTGGCCAGTAGCTCCATTTGGTGTCGTTCTGATTGACCAAACAACCACATGCAACTCATCAATCCAGCGCTTGCCGCATTTTGCAGTCTATTAAAGGTTATTGTTTTTAGCACTCACAAAACTTCAGCGTTTATTCTTTCAACCTGCCCGTTCCCGAAATGCTTTCCCAACAAGTGTTCTCGATCCCAGATGTCAGCCACATGCGCTCCCATGTATCTCTGTCAAGAGATGTAGTCCACCCTCTTGAGTGATGCACTTCAACTTCATGCCGTTCGGCCTCTTTCTGTACAGAATGTTGTCCACAAACTGGTACATACTCGATGGCCAGGCTACTTTCTCAGATTGCTCTGGATCAGGAAATTCTTCAGTTTGCAGGAATTGGACTTTGTGTTGTGCCCATGCCGGAGCCTGGGGCTCGACGACCAGGACTAAAAGGCATCTCTTTAGCTGTGGGAGCACTTGTTTTAATGGCTAAAAGCTTGCTGATCCCCAACAGCCTTTTCACCGGCAGATCCATGGAGTTCTACCAGGAAATGCTTGCCAGAGTTGAGCTTCCTTCTTTTTCTAGCCAAGGCTGATTGAGAAACTATTGGTCGGGTGAGGCGCAGCACAAAAGTGCATGGTTCCATAGGGAGATTCTATGCCGCACATTTTGAAAGGTGATCAGCGATGTTGTTTTATACATGGGATACATGCTCCATTTGCAACCCATCGAAGTGCTCTTCCAGCTTTCTCTCTTCTTCCATGTATGCTTCCATCAGCAAGCTCTGATAATACTTGTTGACCTGCTTCACGACAAGCTGGGAGTCATGGTGTATGATCAACTTCTTGATTCCGAACTCAACAGCAATCCAGAGCCCAGCAAGGAGTCCTTCATATTCAGCCATGTTGTTTGTGGCGTTTTCCCTGGGCAAATGCATCTGGATGATGTACTTGAGGTGTTCTCTGGTGGGGGAAACGATTAACACTCCTGCGCCACCACCTTGGAGTGCGAAAGCACCGTTAAAGTACATGGCACATTCCATCGGAGCCTCCTTGCCGGGGAGGACAGTTTCCACAAGTTCTTTATCTGGAGTTGGCACCCGTTCTGCTATGAATTCTGCTAACGCTCTACTTTAGATAGTAGATGTGCTTTCAAATTTCAAGTCAAAACTCGACAGTACAAGAGCACACTCTACTATCATGCCGGTGGCCTCAGGGTTCCTCAAAATACGCTATAGTGGGAGGCGAGTAACAACAGTGATCTCGTGTGCTTGAAAGTAATGGCGCAGCTTCCTCGAGGCCATCAAAAAGCCGAAGATCGGCTTTTGGACCCCAGAGTACCTTTATCTAGCCCCGCGCAAGAGCTAGCTGACAAAGTAAACAAGTCGCTGCACCATTTGCTTTCTTGCCACACCCTCCTGATCGTGAGTGCTGAAATGTGGTTTCCCCCCGTTGCCGCTAGCAGATCTTGCCAAGGATGAAATTGGCTCAATACTGGCAAGTTCTGCCGCAATAGCTTCTTCGCTTTCCACTTCCCTCTATGCCACCAAGGCTGCACTAACCACTTGGTTTGTTGCCACTAAGTACAGCAGCAACGGCTCTTGTGTTTTGGGTGTGACCTAGGTTGCAGTAGATGAAAGGTAAGCTTTCAGTTCCCATAGCGCAGCCTCGGCCTTCGGAGTCCATTTTACTAGACCATCCTTCTTCAAAATCTTGAAGAACGACAAGGCGTGCTTAGCGAATTTAGAAATGAACCTGCTTAGTGCAGCCACACAGCCAGTTAAGCGTCTCACATCCTTAACTGTCTTCAGGGCTTGGATCTGCTCTATTGCTTTCATCTTGTCGGGGTTGTCTTCTATCCCTTGCTGAGATACAAAGAACCTAAGGAGCTTGCCGGACGGAACGCCAAATACACATTTCTCTGGATTAAGATTTAAGTTCATCTTCCACTAATTTGCAAAGGTCTCTTTTAAATCTTATATGAGTGAAGATTTGTCTTTGGTTTTGACCATGATGTCATCCATGTATGCTTCAATGTTCCTGTGCAGCTGTGGCTCAAACCCAATCTGCACGGCCCTTGCGAATGTAGAACCAGCACTGGTGCATGTCGGTCCTAAACAAACGGTTTAAAACCCCTTTTCGCAACTGCATCTGGAACCGTCGCCAAGTGAGTGTGGGCGATAGGGGGGTCCTTCCCACATGACACAAAAACCGTCGGGTATATGCCCTCCTAGCACACACGTTCGGCAAAATGAGGTCGTGTACGACCGGCGAGCACTCAAATACGGAAATACGTATAGTAGAGCTAAAAAATACAATTATACATTGAAATTGTTTCCGGTCGCAAGTACATCCCACACAGTCAGTCCCCTCTAAACATTTCTGTTCCTATGCACATCCCACACAGTCGCTCCAAGGAAAACGTTTCTGTTCACAGGTACATCACACACAATTTTTCCCGTTAAATCGTTTGCATTATTGAATGTATCACACACGGTCCGTAGAAGAAACTGTGTGGCAAAGGCTATCCATCACACACAGTTTTTATGTGGTAAACGTTTGCACAAGGCGGCCTAATGCATATAGTTTTTGAGAGAAATCGTGTGTGATTGTTCATTTATCCAACATGGTTTATTCCTAGAAACCGTGTGCGTTGCCTGAGGTCATCGCCCACGGTATTTGTTCAACAACCGTTTGCAATAGCAGAACAAAATTAGCAGGCTAATTCACCATTAGCGGGCTAATTATCCGATTATTCACAATCCATTATTAATCTAATTGACATTTCATATTAAGCACACAGTATATTTCATTTCCATATTAAGGAAGCAAAATTTCATAATTGAAATACATCAGAGTACAACATGATATAGCTTCAGCACTCAGCAACCCCATTACAAAACTGCACCAGCAGCAAGTTCCACATGCAACATGTAGAACCTTTCGAAATTAGCATCATAGACGGTATATACACAGATGCATCTCATCTGGAAAGTTGCTGAAGTGGCAGCCGAATATTGAGCCTTCATTCATGTTGAAGGTCTTCGCAACTTCAGGCCAGTGCCTGTGGATGATTGACCGTCCGTCCGTCCGTCGTCCTCTTCAGGAACACTTCAATATTGAACCGTGGGTGTTGTATGAAAACCTTCCTTGCCTCCTGACCATAGAGGTGGTTTGAGAGGTAATCATCAGCAAACTGCTTTGGAAAGGCCTGAAAACATGGATGTGCATAAATATCTTCTCTATATTGGAAATGGGGCAAAGGAATAAAAAAGGCAAGGTATAATAGTTAGTACCATCTTGTAGTGAACTGATGTCTTCTTCATTGTGCAGACAAAGATCTTGTCATTTTTTGTCGCTAATTTCTTTATCCTAATAATCTTTCTCAGTTTCTTGATTTGATTGATATTCATGTTCAACTCATTTCCCCATATGGAAAAAGGGTCGAACAGTGGGTCAAAACCTCTGATAGGAGGACCTACATGTGCAAGACCAAATTGTTAAAAACCAAAATAGTAGAATGGTTCATGCAATTGCGCAATAATGTGCTATTAGACAACGGACCATGCACGTGCTAACATCGATTGTAAACCTCAGTGCTTCCCATTATTTCCCTGCAACACATATAAGGTAGTTAGTCATCAGGTTAAGTAAGGGTTCACATGCTATCAGTAAAATATGTTGATGAAAAATAAGCACATTGCAGATTCATTAGATTAATTGAAGCCACATGGAAAACCCATTTACCCAAACCAATCATGATTAAGAACTAGGAAATATAGCACTTGTATATGTTTCTGATGTATTAAGTGTAGCCAAATTCGATTTATTCCTCACATGCACAAAAATACAAAATTCTACCCACGACAATTGGACATCGCATTGCAGAATTGAACCAAGCAATTAACTAAACACCACAACAAATGAACCAAACATTAAATGGGCACCACATTGCACAATATAACATACTCCTAATAGAAGATCAGAGAGTTAACCAAACAGTTAACTACATCCAATTGTAGCAATTGTATTTGTTTCTCATGCATTTACTACATCCAAATTTAATTTATTCCTCACATGGTATACAATAACAGAATGCACCCACAATTTTGTAAATATAAATTCGATTTATTTCTCACATGGAAGACAATACAAAATTGCAGCCTGAAGAATTGAACATCACATTTGCAGAATTGAACCAAACAGAAAACTGAAGATGACAACTAGTTAACAAAACAGTTAATAAGTGGGAACCACACTGCACGACATGTGGAACATATACACTAGAGCAACAGATTGCATTGTGAAATTAGATAGCACAATTCACTAGAATTTGTGAAGGAAAGGCAGGAGCAGCACACGCAACGGGTAAACCGAGCATGCTTAATCGGCGTAGCTAGCAATTGGCAAGGTGCTCCTTCAAGATCTGGGGTCGACACGAATGGTAGCCATTCTGACCTCATTCGCATGTGAGGCAGAGATTTGCTTCTCCGTTGCCAAATGCTCCTTGAGGTCCTGGCTACCATGGCTTAGGCCAGCGCTTTTTTGGTGGATGGGTTTGTGATTTGGGTGGAAGGTGTCGTGCTCACGCCGGTGGTCAGGGCATGTGGGATGTGGAAGGACGAGAAGGATGGGGGTCGGGTGTGGATTACCTACCTGGATAGAGGAGGCTGAGCAGCGTGAAGGAGGGTCGCCGGCGAGGAGGCGGCAGCGCTGCAAGCAAGGAGTGAAGGTTTTAATTTTGAAAGAAAGGCGGAAAGAGGGGAAATGTGGATTTTGGTAAGGGGGAGGGGGCGGGGAGGTAAATATTTCTGAGGAAGCAGAAAATTTGGAATTGCTTCAGCCAAAAAACTGGCGCGCAAACTGTCATCTCACACGGTCCCTTATTCAGAACTATGTATGATATGTGGACATCACAAACGATTTAGATAGCTTAACCCGTGTGTGATGAGTTTGAACGTCAAAAGTTTTGGTTCGAATTTCCATGGTTAGAGTGGTCATCCACGTCATTGCATAATTTGGGTACACAAAGGAGACTACAGCACACCCACACTTCTTAATCGAGCAAGTTCAACAATTAAACAGAGCTAGCTGACCTAAACATTACTGTAACAAATTAAAGACTGTCGCTCTTAATTAAACAAAACAAAGAGTACTACTATGGCTGGTGCTCGTCGATCTCCACCACCGCCTCCATGTCTAGCTCGCTCCCGACGGTCTCCTGGGGAAGGGGCTCCATGGCATCCATCGCACCATACTTGGCAAGCATCTTGCCATCCTTGTCCTCCATCTCTTTGGAAAAAGGCAGCCACAAGCTGGGCGTGGGCGGACGCGATCTGGGCTTGGACGGGCTCCGTCGTTGGAAGGTGTGCGATGGAGGAACAGACGGCTCCTCGAACGCTCTCGGCGATTGCCAGCTCTTTAGCCGTGGGTTGCTGACCATTGTCGGAGAAGATTCGTTCGATTTGTGCGGTGACCACCAGGAGCTTGGTGTGGGCGGCCTCGACATGGTCATGGGTGGTCTCCATCAGGGCTAAGGCCGCTGCTGCAGAGTGGACAACTGCTGTGCCGCTCTCGCTAGTTGCTATCCCGGAGGCAGGTGTTGCTGCCGCCACCTGAGAAGCAACAGCGGCCGTTTGGGCTGCCTTTGCCGCCCGATTGCATATTGCGGCCGCGCTCATGCACCTTGTTAGCACACGCAAGGTGGCTACGGCCACGCTCTCGCCGGAGTGGGCCACTGAAGTTTCCCTCACGACGCGGGTCCACGTGCCCATCTTTCACCAGCGACGATTAAACAATGAAATGATATTTTGGGAGCAAGCTAGTGTGCTTGAGACACCAGCTGGGGACTGTAGTCGACTCACCTTCTCGCATAAGCCATAGGCGTACTATACACCGATGGTGCTCCAAGATATTTTGTACTACATCCCTCACGGTTGCTGATAATAAACTGTGTGCGATCTACTTGATTTTTCATCTTGATTTGAATTACATAATGGGGTCACAACGGCAATGGACAGTGTTTGAATTGCTAGATCTTTTATCTAGAGTGAACATGCAACTATATGTGTGTCGTAAAAGAATTGAAATTAGTCAGGGTTTGTTTGAACATTTTGTACATTAAATAGGTTTTCTAGACATTTCAAGAGAACAATTCAAATTTGAACTACATGCACATGCTCCAGTGCATATAAATTGGTTGAAAAAACAAATCTCCTTCCTTTGGTGCATGCTTAGGTCCCATGCAAGAAATGGGAATGAATTTCAAAAACTAGGGCATCGTTGATTGCGGGCAAAACATTAAGAAGCCTAGTTTTTAAATTCTAGTAAATCCAAAACTCGTCTTAAATTCATGAAACTTGGCATGCTATCATGGAGCGACATCAACATGCCGTGGTACAAATGTTGTCCCATTTGCGCTAGGTTTCGGTATATGCTTCTCACAAACCGGAGCTTCTCACAACAAGCATGATGGTTTTTGGCAGGGAACGTCCAACCTTTGGGGACGAAACGATATCCATTGCCTCTTATTGCTTCCATGTTTTTTTCTCATGTCAACATAGAACAACAGGAGTGTTGTGTGAATTTTTGTGATTTTTCGGGGTTTGTTTGGACATTTTTTGCATTAACTGAGTTTTCAATGCATTTTATGTACATAATTCAAATTTGAACTGCATGCACATGCTCCAGTGCATATAAATTGGTTGAAAAATCAAATATGTGTCCTTGGGTGCATGCTTAGGTCCCATGCAAGAAAATGGGAATGAATTTCAAACACCGGGGCACCGTCGATTGCCGGCAAAACATTGAGATGCATGGTTTTTAAATTCTAGTAAATCCAAAACTCGTCTGAAATTCATCAAATTGGCATGCTATCATCGAGCAGCATCAACATGTCGTGGTACAAATTTTGTCCCATTTGGGGCAGGTTTGGGTATATGCTTCTCAAAAACCGGAGCTTCTCACAACAAGCATGATGGTTTTCAGTAGGGAACATCCCACCTTTGGGGACGAAACGATATCCATTGCCTCTTATTGCTTTCAATTTTTTTTCTCGTGTCAACATAGAACAATAGGAGTGTTGTGTGAATTTTTGTGGTTTTTCGGGTATCGTTTGGACATTTTTATGCATTAACTAAGTTTTCAATGCATTTTATGTGCATAATTCAAACTTGAACTACATGCACATGCTCCAGTGCATATAAATTGGTTGAAAAATCAAATCTGTGTCCTTGGGTGCATGATTAGGTCCCATGCAAGAAATGGGAATGAATTTCAAACACCGGGGCACCGTTGATTGCCAGCAAAACATTGAGATGCCTGGTTTTTAAATTGTAGTAAATCCAAAATTCTGTTAACCATTCACGTGACGCCACATGTCTTGGTTTTAATGGTTGTAAGAGGTGTCGTGCCGCGCGGATTTCTGCAGCTCTTGATCGCAAACGTTTTAGATAGAACACCCGTATGCAAAGTGAGAGCAGCGCGAGATTTGTGCATCCCTTCAACACAAATGGTTGTTTTGGATGACCCATGTGCAACCACGTACAAACAATTTTGTAAGATTTGTCAATCCTCGTAACACTGCGATTTGTGAAAATATGAAGCTAAAAATCACTAGTTGTATCTAATTTTTGCAACTAAAATTCAATAATTAAGCATAGATTTCATTCATAGATTAAGCAGTCATTCTTAATTTATACAAACAGTTCAACTTGACAGCTGAACCGACCAAACTTTTCCCCAATTGTTGCCAACCACGTACTGAAATAGCTAGTTCAACTATATATACTAGCTAATTTTAAGTATGTTGTACAGTTCCACCGCATCTATAGTCAGATAAACTGAACAAAATAGCCCCTAAATATTACTACTACTACTATTACTAGTAGGGAGGGGCTTTGTACTACTTCCGGCAGCCTCTCCTCTACCGAGCGCGCTCAGTAGAGGCGAAGGAGGAGGAGCCTGTCGACAAGCTGGGCAATCGCAATGCGGTGCCTGTCGCTAATGCAGCTTCAGCGATGCTCAACTCGAATGCCCTCTGCCGCTCCAGACGACCCCTCTCAAAGCAGTGGTTCTCCTTGTAGATCTCCTGATTTCTCGCCTCTGAGGCGGCATGTGCCGCGGCCACTGCGGCGGTAAGGCTCTTTGCATGCTCGACGAGGCGCTCCTCCTCCTCCCATAGGAACTCGGTGTAGCGCACAAGGTCGCTGTCGCACGTGAGGGCATCCACCTGCGCCTCCTGCCTTCGGGCGGCGGTGGCGGAGCGGGTGATGACCCCGGTGATCAACGGTGGGCTGGCGGCCACGACGGCCTCCGACGGGGTGGCGGCCACAACCACCACCTCCCGTCTTCGGGCCATGGTGGTCGAGCGGGCGATGGCCCCGGCTTTCGACGGTGGTGTGGCGGCAACAACGGCCGGCAACAGCTACCAACGGGCACCAATGGCGGAGCGTGTGGTCGGTGTTCCGCGCATACCCAACAGGGACACCACGCGCACTACACTACGCCGGGGACTGCGCCACCGCCATGGTGTAGCCTCCCAGCTAGACCTGTCCTTTGATGACGACAGAGTGGTTGAGCGACGATGCCGGACCGGTGCCATTGGCGAATGTGGGAGAAGCAGACAAGATAAGCTACAGGGATGGAGGGGAAAATGCGACGCAGGACTCGCCGACCGTGAGGGTTTTTACAGCAGGCCCGTAAGCATTGGGATTTTGGGGGATTTCACCGAGTTGGGCGGGAAGCTTGTCCGGGAACATGCAAGATTGCGCGGGAACGGGCTCACCGACGATTCATTGGTGCTACCTTTTGGCGAAAAGAACGCCCCCGCACACTGCGCAAGCTTGCGTTGTAAGTCGTCTGTGGCAGCGGGGTGACAAGACGTGCGAGAGGAGGACGAAAGGCCACGTACACATATGGTTAATAAAAAAAATATTTGCAATTTAATTACCTACTATACCACCGTCCTGGTTTATAAGTATGATTTAACTAATAAAATACGAATGCATGTTGCCAAAGATTATATAGTTGGATTTGTATTTGAACATAGTTTCCAATTATATAATTTTTAAAACAAGCATTAACATTTTGTTGGTCAAATTTGAGGGCAAAGTATGGAATGGAATATAAAGGAGACTATAAACTAGATGGAGGTGGTACCACACGGCCGCTCTCTATGCAGCGACGCAACTGTCGGCTGACTTGTAGTCAACCATTTCCTGCGTGTTCAACTGCTCTATGCGCGTGGTGCTTGCGGTTTAGGCGTCTGCGGCGTGCTCTGCTCGCTTCCAACCATGCGCGCTCTGCTATTGCATCCCTCCGGGTGCTTTGCCCTCGCCCCTCCACGCGCGCTACTAGTGTTTTGGGCCGGCGCACGATCACGCACGTTCGTGTGCAAGCGGTTGCGCCGGGCGCGGCGCGACGATGTAGTTACTTGCTGCAAATACTGCCATGCGGACGCGCCGAGAATCCACGCCGTCCGGACACCTGTTATTCCTGTGGCCATTTACCTTCATCTCTTGTCTCACACGATACAATAAGAACACCCACAAGGACACATACAGAGAGGACATCTAGCGGTTCCAATGGCGCTCCCCGTGGATCCAATAGCGCTCCCAGCAGTCGACGACGACAATGGTGGGCAGTTCACCATGCATCACGTAGTGGACACCCACGTGAGGGGGAAGGCCCTCTCGGTGGTGTACACGAACGATCTAGTCTTGGTGGAGAGCTCCATCCAAACTATGGAGCAGTTCCTTGCCGAGGACAAGTACCGAGTGGTCGGCTTTGACCTCGAGTACACCATCGGTCGTGCCGGGCACGATCAGAAGGTTGTCGTCGCCCAGTTGTGCGTCTGACATGCCATCCTCGTCTACCAGTTCCACCTTGCCACAGGGCCTTGCGAGCGCTTCTCCAGGTTTATCAACAACTCCGACTACAGTTTCGCTATGGTGGACACCACCAAGAATCTAAAAGCGCTTAAGTTTTCGGACTTGAAATGCCCGAATCTTGTCAACATCCAAAGCCACTACAAGGTGTGGGGCAGCGACAAAAAGCAAACTGAACTCCCTGGTTGACCTCGCCTCAGCCATCATCGACCCCTACTACGCGAAGATGAAGCAAGAGAGCAATAAGGACAGGAACGCCTAGCACAGTGTGTGGCATAAGAGACTGGATGAACAACATGTCAAGTACGCGGCCATGCACGCGTACACAAGCTACGAGATGTACTGGCGGATCGTTGACATGAGGAACTGTCTTCTTCCTGACCCAGATGAGTGATCGAGCCACATAGTAATGGCGGGAGCGTCACAAGAAGTAGATGACTAGACGATCATTTCTCCTACTTTAGAATCCATGCAATTGTTTATTGAGGTGTGTGCGAATGATCTGTATAGTCACTTATGTAATTGGACGTTTATTTCAGTTATATATATATACACATGTTATTCTACTATAGATAGAGCAACTCACACGGCTTATCAGCAGCAATCGTCTGTGTTATTATTGGTCTTCGCACACATTTCAGATTATGAACCTGTTTGCCGCGTATCACACACATCTTGTTCAGTTGAACCATTTCCATTGTGTTGCCCAATCACACACCGTTCATCCCAGTGAATCGTATGATGTATATCACACACACCTTCATCTGGTTGCCCGTTTCATTTTTGCCTCCTCATCCCAAATAGTTACTTGAGTTGAACCGTATTCCCTACATTGCACTCGCAACTAAATTCAGAACCGTGTTTGATGCATCTGTCATCGCAAACCTTTTGCACCTTTTTTGACGAGATTTTTACACCACCATTTGTGATTATGGCATTGCACACAGTTTCGTCGAAGGGCCTCTGATCGTAGTGTCGCGTTTGGACCATCCTGCAGTAGTGCAACATTCTTCAACCCGAATGGCATACGCACGAAGCAGTACGTGTTGCATGAGTGATGAAGGCGTTTTTTTTCTTCATCTTCCTTGGCCATGAAGATTTGGTGATACACAGAGTATGCGTCCAAGAAGGATATCAAGTCACATCCAGAGGTGGAATCAACACTCTAGTCAATGTGCGGCAAGGGGAAGGGGTCCGTTGGACAAGCTTTGGTCAAGTCAGTGAAGTCAATACAAAGTCTCCACTTCCTACTAGCCTTGCGCACCACCACTGGATTAGCCAACTGTCAGGACCCCAATCCTAAGTCACACCGATCTAGCATGTAACCCATCATATCACTTTGCAGCCTCACGCACAGTATCCCCATGGGTGCCACCTTACCTGGCCCGGGACTGTTTGCGCCTTTTGGCTCACGTATAGATGACAAGGAACCTGGGCCGACATGACTAGTCGTAAACCCAAAGTGGCACTAACTTAGAGGGATAGGCATACATGACCCAACAATGCACGTGTCGGTCAATATTGAGTGAATCTGGGCTGTAGCAAGCTAACAGGACTCAGGTAGACACCACATGACATTTCCCCGAAGGGACAAACAAAGGAGCAAAGAAGGACACATGTCTGTCATCCCATTTGTTCCGGAGTAGTAGCAAGCTACCATGGCTCAGTGGAAGCACTAGGAGACATTTCCCCATAAGAGAGGTTACCAAGGGTAAACAACTAGGTGTCAAATCCCACACATACGAAGCATTTCAAAAGCATACACACAATATGCTCGATATGTGCAAATACAACATGGCATCACAACAAAACTCTACGACTCAAAGTATTAATTTAAAAGGCTTCGACGAGCCATACATAACATATCCGTATAGGTAGGGGTCACACGACCCAACACTCAAGTCATACAAGCATACAAGCACATGCAGAAGCTAACTTGTCTAAGTACAGACAATTGGAAAGAAAGAAGGTTTGGTGAAGCCTGACTATCTACAAGGCCCTTCACAGGCTCAAGGCTGCCACCTGAGTAGCAAGCTACTCGTCAACATCGAGATCTACATAGAATCCATCAAAGGGGGCGGTGTTCTCCTCTAAAACAGTTATTAAGAAAACATGAGTACAAAGGTACTCAGCAAGTCTTACATCATATCCTATCATATATGCAACATTATCAACAAGGGTAGTGGAGTTTATTTGTAATGCACCGAGTCCGATGCGCCAACTGTCTTCCAGTTATTCGTTGTTGTTGCCATGTCATCCTCTTGCGTGTTGCATTTTTCCATGTCATCATGTGCATCGCATCATCATGTTTTCAGAACTTGCATCCGTCCGGGTCTCCCAGTTATTTCCGTTGTCCGTTCTGAGCCCATCCACATTCGCACGTGCCCGCGGCACATCCAAAATATTATTTCAGAAGTGGCTGGAAAATGTTCTCGTAAAGGGATGAAAGTTGGCATGTGGTGTGGTTATGTTGTCAGTAGTCCGCCTGCCATATTTCATCGCATCCAGAGTTTGTTTGATGCCCCAACGGATAACTATAGCGACAATATAGTCGGTCAAACGTCAGGCGTTTTCAGTCTCCGAAGACTGCTGTCGGGCCTCTCTTTCTTCTCTCCTCTTAGCCCAAGGCCCTCTTGGCACAACCCACTAGCCCCACCTAGTCCCAACTACCTTTCTCCTTCACCCGGAGCGGTCTGATCGTCAGCGGAGGGTCCGAAAACCCTCCCAAACCCTCAAACCCTAGCCCCTACCCTATTTAAACACTTCTCCATGCCAAATCTAGCCTTCTTCGACCTCCCTCCTCAAATTTCGTGCCTGCCCGCTCCCCGCCGCCACCGGGAACCACCTGAGCCACCACTCCCCTCCAATCCTGGGAGCTCCAGCGCCGCTCCCCTCGCTCCTCCCCGAGCTCCCGAACCGCCCAGCCTACTCCAGCGCCGCCCGAACCCCGTCGCCGGTCGTCGTCTTCGCCGGACCTGCCACCGCCGGCGCCCATCGCCGCCTTCGTGAGCTCGCCCAGGCCGCCTGCCTTCCCTTCACCTCCTCTCTATCACCAGAGCTCCCTCCCTCTTCTTCCCAGGAGCTCGCCGGCCTTGAGATCCTCCGTCGCCGGATCTCGCGGCTCCGGCCAGATCCGGGATGACGCTGCCCGAGTCCATCCATCCCCGCCGAATCCGCGTCGCTACCGCCATTCCAAGCCCCGCCCTCGCTGGAGCCTCCTAGCGTCCACGCCCCTTGCCTCCTGCTTGTGAGCCAAGCACGAGGATGGCGACAAGCGCGTTGACCGCGCGTGGTCTGCGCGTGGGCCTCGACCTCGCCCACCGGCCCAGCCCGACCAGTCGGCCTGCCTCCTCACCCGATCTAGGCTTGGCCCATGGTGAGCAGCTCCAAAGCCCAGAGTGCTCAGATTCGGCCCGTTCAGTTTTTTCCTGTTGTGAGCGATTTGTTAAATTCCGAGAGCATTGCATATTTACAAAACTGCCCCTATTATGAATTGCTAATAACTTTTGAACCATGCGTCCAAATAAAACATGTCATATATGTAACTTGCTTAGAATTTTGCCTTGTTTCATAATTTGCCACTATCTTCCTTGTTCAAAATGTTTGAATTGTTGTTGGTTTAAATTTGCTCAAATGCCATGTTAAAATGATTTATTTCATAACTAATTAACTGTAGCTCCATTTTAAATAAACTTTATATGTAAATGATGTAGAAAAATGCATAGATTAACATGGTGGCATTAGTTGGCATGTTTAACAACTCTAAAATATGGTTTAGGGCAGAACAGTACAAACTCTAAAATTTGCATATGTGGATTTTTTGGAATTATTGTTTGTTGTTTCTGGCCTCATTTAAACTTGCCTAAATAGTTAGTTTATTTATGTTTCACATCTTGCCTTGTTTAACAACATTTAATATTGATGAGTACATAACTGAGAGAGAACTAAATAAGTCATGTGGTGTTTCGTCAATATGCAACTCATTGCATATTGAGCTTCGCTTAACTTATAGTGTTGTTTGTGCACTTTGCCATGTCATGCCTCTTTAAATCGGACATGCATCATACTTTATTGTGCATCATGCCAGGTTTATGCTTGTTGGTTTACCATTATGCTTGCTTCTTTTCGCTGTTGCTTCTTCTTGTTAGTTCCGGTAACGTCGCGTTTGTGAGGATCCATTCGACTACGTCCGTTTGTCTCCTTGATGGACTCGTTTTTCTTCCTTGCGGAATTTCAGGCAAGATGACCATACCCTCGATATCACTTCTATCTTTGCTTTCTAGTTGTTCGTTCTATCGCTATGTCGTGCTACCTACCACTTGTTATATCAAGCTTCCCAGGTTGCCATGTCAAGCCTCTAACCCACCTTCCTAGCAAACCGTTGTTTGGCTATGTTACCGCTTTTCCTCAGCCCCTCTTATAATGGTGTTAGTTGCAGGTGAAGTTGAAGTTTGCTCCATGTTGGATCATGCATATGTTGGGATATAACAATGTCTCTTATTTTAATTAATGCATCTATATACTTGGTAAAGCGAGGAAGGCTCGGCCGTATGCCCGGTGTTTTGTTCCACTCTTGCTACCCTAGTTTCCGTCATACCAGTGTTACATTCCTTGATTTTGCGTTCCTTACACAGTTGGGGTTATGGGACCCCCTTGACAGTTCGCCTTGAATAAAACACCTCCAGCAAGGCCCAACCTTGGTTTTAACATTTGCCACCTAAGCCTTTTTCCCTTGGGTTCTGCAGACTCAAGAGTCATCTTTATTTTAACCCCTCGGGCCAGTGCTCCTCTGAGTGTTGGTACAAACTATAGCCCTTTGCAGCGCCACCTCGAGGAAACTTGAGGGATGGTTTTTAGTTGTACGGATTTCTCATCCGGTGTGCCCTGAGAACGAGATGTGCAGCTCCTATCGGGATTTGTCAGCACAGTCAAGTGGTCTTGCTGGTCTTGTTTTACCATTGTCGAAATGTCTTGTAACTAGGATTCCGAGGCTGATCGGGTCTTTCCGGGAGAAGGAATATCCTTTGTTGATCGTGAGAGCTTGTGATGGGCTAAGTTGGGACACCCCTGCAGGGTATAAAATTTCGAGAGCCGTGCCCATGATTATGTGGTAGATGGGAATTTGTTAATATCCGGGTGTAGAAAACTTGAGATTTGACTTAATTAAAATGAATCAACCGCGTGTGTAGCCATGATGGTCTGTTTTCGGCGGAGTCCGGGAAGTGAATACGGTTTTTGGGTTATGTTTGAATGTAAGTAGTTTCAGGATCACTTCTTGATCACTTATAGCTTTTCGACCGTTGGGTAGCTTCTCATCTTACTCTTAGTTGCGTATGTTAGCCACCATATTTTCCTAGCGCTTGCTGCAACTCCACCTCATTACCTTATCCTACCCATGAGCTTAAATAGTCTTGATCTTGCAGGTGTGAGATTGCTGAGTCCTCGTGACTCACGGATACTTCCAAACAGTTGCAAGTGCCGATGATACCAGTGCAGGTGATGCTACCGAACTCAAGTGGGAGTTTGACGAGGACCTTGGTCGTTACTATGTTTCATTTCCTGATGATCAGTAGTGGAGCCCAGTTGGGACGATCGGGGATCTAGAATTTAGGGTTTTCTTCTTTTATTTTGGTTCCGTAGTCGGACCATGATTGTACTCTAGATGACTTATATTTAACTTGTTATTTGTGTGAAGTGGCGATTGTAAACCAGCTCTTTATCCCTTTATTATTCAGTACATGGGTGTGGGCGTCAAAACCGGCGGATCTCGGGTAGTGGGCCCCGAACTGTGCGCCTAAGGTCGATGGTAACAGGAGACAAGGGACACAGTGTTTACCCAGGTTCGGACCCTCTCTATGGAGGTAATACCCTACGTCCTGCTTGATCGATAATGATTAATATGAGTATTACAAGAGTTCATCTACCTCGAGATCGTAATGGCTAAAACCCTAGAGGTCTAGTTTGTATGTCTATGATAATGAGTATCTCCTATCTGAACTAAGTCCTCCAGTTTATACAGACACGAGAAGGATCTAGGTTTATACAAGGTCGGTTACAAATAAGGGAATCTACATACTCGGTCACCAAGCTTGTCTTCCACGCCAAGGAGAGTCCCATCCGGACACGAGTTGTCACATCCCTAGCTTCTGGTAATGCACTAGGCTAGACCTCTTGCTGCATCATGTTTAAATTCAAATGAAATTTGAATTGAGGAATTTTCAAAGCCTCAGAAACCTCTAAAAATAACCAACAATTAAATCTTCTCAAATGTGTCCAAGAAAATGTTCCTGATATCCTCTGGAAATATTGGCAAGAGGTAAAATCCAAACCAATATTTTTGGTGTCTCAGAAACATTTAATTTGGGCATTTGAATTAAATCAATAATTATTTGAATTGGATTTATATCTACTATTAAATAAATATAGGTCCAATAATTCTGAAATATTTTGTGGAGCATTGTTTTAATTCTTTTAGCTCCTAAAAATATTGTCAGAAGCAAAATAAATTGAATTGGTTTCAAAACCAAATTCAAAACAAACCTGCAAAATAGAAAACTGAAATAAAATAAAAAGAACAGAGCTTACCTGGGCCACTTACCGCAGCCTACCTGGCCCAGCCCCCCCCCCCAGCCGGCCCAGCCCACCTCCCTCCTTGTCCTCTTCTTCCTCTGCCAGTAGGCAGAGGCGAGGCGTGGCGCGCGCCCGAAGAGCGCCGGCCACCTCCTGCTTCGCCGTGGCAGCCTCCCCGACTCCCTCGCGACGCCACGGAGCCGCCCTCGCCCCCTGCACCTCCCCTCTCTCCCCCTGGACCCCATTCCCTCTTCTGTTTCCCTCTCGCGCACACCACCGAGCGGAGCTCGCCGCCATCGTCGCCGTACCCATGACCACGGCCACCCCCTCCCCTCTCCGACGTGCTCCCGAGCTCCTGCACCTCGTCGCCAACCCCCTCACCGAGCCACGTGACCGGAAGGGCCCCGAGCAGCCGCCATCGTCATCATCTCCGAGCTTCGGCCCCGGCGCCGTTCTCCGTCGAATTCGGCCACTCCGGCGCGCCCCCGAGCTCGCTGACCCTCCCTGCACGATCCCCGTGAGTCCCTGCTCCGTTTCCCCCTAACCCCAAGTTCGATTTCGAGCTCTAGCCGCCCCCTCTACCGGAGCCGAGACGCTCCGCCGCACGGACTCGTCGCCGGCGAAGCCCCGGTGACCAAATGGCCCCGCGCGTGCGTCCGTTGCACTCGCAACGACCCGTGGAGCAACGCTAGCGTGGCAGCTAGCTTGTTTGCAAGCCGCAGCACTAACCCCGCACCCACCCGAGCTCCGGCCGCCGCCTCGGGCTCCACTCCGGCGGACTCCGTCCACCCCCGCACCTCCCGTTGGCCCCCCTAGGTGCGCACGGGCACGGGCTACCTTCTGGTGCCCTTCGCGCGTCCAGCCGTCGCCCGTAGCGCAACCCCGGTGAACTTCCGCCGCGTTCCGGGTCGCCGCCGGCCGAACTCCGGTGGCCAGTGACGTGGCTGGCTTAATTAGCCACTAATCACCGCTTTGTGACACTGACAGCTGGGCCCCATGCCCTTAATTAACCACGGCTTAAACTTCTGTTAGTTTAGATTAATCACAGTGGCCCCACACGTCAGCTTTGACCATGCTGACGTGGCCTTTGACCCGGCCCCACCTGCCATTGACACTAAACAGCCCTGGGTCACTGACCAGTGGACCCCACTGGTCAGGTTTGACCTGGAGGCGCCCTGTTGACCTGCTGACGTCAAGGTGATGACATGCTGACGCCATAATTCATTTTCTGGAATTATTTTAATTCTAAATAATCAGAAAATTCCAGAAAATTGTAAAAACTTCTAAAAATCATAGAAATTCAACCGTAACTCCAAATTAAATAATTTATATATGAAAAATTATCAGAAAAATTCAAGGAATCCATCTGTACCATTTTCATGCATGCTAGAACAACTTATAGCTGCTGTTTAGCACAAATCAAATAAAGGGCATTTAAATAACCATATATGGAGTTTGAATTTGAATCTTGTATTCAAACCAACTTCATTTAATCTGTTGCTAGTTGCATTAGCCCAAAACACATTCATATTGCCATGTCATGAGCATGCATCATATTGTGCATTGCATTGATTGTATTTCTTCTTTGTTGCCGGTATCTGTTCCCTCCCAGTAGAGGATGTTCCGACGTTGTGATCGTTGACACTGATGAAGACTCAATGTTATCTTCAGAAGTGCCAGGCAAGCAAAACCCCCTTGTCCATTCCGATACAATCCTACTCTCTCGCTCCTGCTCTCTTTTACTGCATTAGGACAACAACGACATATTTGTTACTTGCTGCGGTAGCTGAACCCCTTTATCCTCTGCATGACCTGTCATTCCACAGTAATTAGATGAAACCCACTAGCATGAGTAGGAGTTGTTTGAGCCCTGATGTGCCTACTCATTCATGCTTGTTTGTCATGCCTGCTACTGCTTAGAGTTGAGTCAGGTCTGATTCATCGGGGATGAATCAGAGGTGTGTGAACATGTCCTACTGTGTGTGAGCTAAGTGTGTGAACACGATTTGGTAAAGGTAGCGGTGAGAGGCCATGTAGGAGTACATGGTGGGTTGTCTCATTGCAGCCGTCCTCAGGAACTGAGTTCTGTGTTTGTGATCCATGATTCAGCTACTACCACGCATTGGGCCCGAAACCAATGGACCCTCTCGGCTTCTTAATCACCCTTGTCCTCTGTCCAGGAGTTGCAAGTAGTTTCTGGTGTTTGTAGTATGCTGGAGGCCGTGCGCAGCGCTGACCGTAGGGGTGGGCTGTGATGCGGTAGGCACGTGGCACGGTGTACCGGGCGCCCGTTTGGTGTCTCGGGAACCCTGTTCACATCGTTTGGGGCTGTGAGCGAAACTCCGGCCGGATCTCCTCATGGATGGAACCCGAATAGGCGATAAACCTGGACTAGAGACTTGAGTGTTTAGGTAGGCCGTGGCCGACACCCACGTTGGGCTTCCGCTTGAAGGTTGCCGAGTACATGTCGTGTAAACGGCGGTAAGTGGTGAGAGCGTGTGTGAAGAAGTACACCCCTGCAGGGTTAACCTAATCTATTCGAATAGCCGTGTCCACGGAAAAGGACCTCTGGGTTGCTTATATCAGTTCATAGACAAGTGAAAGTGGATACTCTAAAATACGCAAGATAAGCGTGAGTGCTATGGATGGCGTTCTCGTAGGGAGACGGGAGCGGATCCATAGTGGGGTATTGGTTGGTGAATATGTGGACTCGTGTGCGCCACCTCAAAGAGTTACATTGCAGTCGTAGTTTAGGATAGCCACCGAGTCAGAGCTGGCTTGCTGCAGTTAAACCCCACCACCCCTTTGTTGATAATGATGCATATGTAGATAGATCTGATGTAAGTCTTGCTGGGTACATTTGTACTCACGTTTGCCTATTTTATGTTTTGCAGAGAGACTTCAGTCTCACTAGTATTTCCGCGTGGTCTTCGACGTTTAGCTTGTTACCTCAGCTACGATCTTGTGCCTCGGCAGGATTTGGTAGATAGTCAGGCTTCTCAGCCTTTTTCATTTATAGATGTCTGTACTCAGACATGATAGCTTCCGCTTGTGCTTGATTTGTATGCTCTGAATGTTGGGTCATGAGACCCATGTTTGTAATATCTCGCTCCTCGGAGCCTATTGAATAGATTACTTGAGTCATAGAGTCATGTTGTGATGCCATGTTGTATTTGCACATATCGAGCATATTGTGTGTATGTTATTGAAATGCTTGGTATGTGTGGGATCTGACCATCTAGTTGTTTATCTTTAGTAGCCTCTCTTACGGGGAAATGTCTCCTAGTGTTTCCACCGAGCCATGGTAGCTTGCTACTGCTCCGGAACACTTAGGCTGGCCGGCATGTGTCCTTCTTCGTTCCTGTGTCTGTCCCTTCGGGGAAATGTCACGCGGTGAATACCGGAGTCCTGTTAGCCCGCTACAGCCCGGTTCACCGGAGTCCTGCTAGCCCAGTGCTACAGCCTGGATTCACTCGCTGATGACCGACACGTTCGATGCTGGGTCATGGATGCCTGTCCCTGTAAGTCTGTGCCGCTTTGGGTTTACGACTAGCCATGTCAGCCCGGGCTCCTTATCATATGGATGCTAGCGACACTGTCATATACGTGTGCCAAAAGGCGCAAACGGTCCCGGGCAAAGGTAAGGCGACACCCGTGGGAATACCGTGCGTGAGGCCGCAAAGTGATATGAGGTGTTACATGCTAGATCGATGTGGCATTGAGTCGGGGTCCTGACAGCGTTGGTATCAGAGCTTGACTGCCTGTAGGATTACCAAGCCAAACTGGTCGAAGTTGAGTCTAGAAATTCTTTAGTTATATAAGGGAATTGATTGTGGGATGGAACGTAAGGCTCTTTTTATTCCTTATACCTTATGCCCTTCTGATCTGAGTCATCTTCTCTTCTACGGGGATTAAGAACTAGGCTATCTCTTCTTTCTATTAGGATCACGTGTTACTAATCAGTAGACTTATAAGTTTGTTGGATTTAAGCCTCAGTTCAGTTTCTACCTCTGTATGTTAATTGTTGATCTCGAAACCTTGATATTGTGCTTCTGAGTGGTTATGCCACCATTTTTGTGAATGTCTCAAATCTTTTCTGAGCATTTACAGCCGTTATGCTGTCCGAGTCATCCCAGGTTTCTAAGTAGTCTGATGCATTTGCAAATCCTTTCTTCCCGTTTCAATGTTCCCATGGGCCAGATTAACCACACTAATCAGTAAGTTGAGGTACTCCGTTACCTTGACATATATGTTGGAGATATTATTATGACCCTAGGTGTCTTAGGGGATCATCTAGTAATTTAGCCATGATTTGTGTTCCCAGTGTGATGATTCTGGCCATCATTCTCGAAAGCATCCTGTGATGCTACTTAGTAGTAGGTATTCTACTCCTTGAGCTTTGAACCCGAGATTCACTCTACTTACTTCATGTTGATAGTGTTTGCTAGTTCCTTCAGGATATTAGTAACTTTGCGATAGTCCTCGAGGTCCGTGGTATTTCCTTCTTCCAAATACTATGAACCGCTTATGGCAGATGTTTATTGGATCAAAAGATCACAATTAGAGTACTCTTGAGGAGTTCTCCATTCATAAATCGTGACTCTGCCAGTTCTACCTTTCTGCATGGGTTATCCGGAAGAAACATGTTGAACTTGGTTCGACATACTAATCTATGCGTCCACAACTCAGAAAATTATATGATCCTTTGAGTTGATCTCTTTAGTTGCATTCTGACCCTCGTCTATCAATTGATAGTCAAGAGTATGCGTGCGTTCGTTTATCGATGCCTAATACTCTTGTGGTCCGTCAAGCCATTCTATCGCAGAATGACTAGGAGAAACAAACTCCAGTACCTCTTCCATATCCAGGATTGGGTCAAAGAAGTTGTGCCCCGCAGATCAAATTGCTAATCCAGCCTTTGATCCTGTTCTACCCTGAAGTATTACCATCTTTATATCGGGATTGTTATAGGAATTGCACACCATCCTATGAACTCTTGGTACAGTGATACTTCTTGCCATCATTGTTCATTCCTCGGTTCCGTGTTGTTGCAGCCGGAGTGCCGACAAGTGAATCATGATGTGTGAACTCAATACTCCTAGCAACCCCATTGCTTGGTAGTTAATGGACAATAATCTTATTCTTAGTATGTTGGTTATTGAATCACCATTCTAAGATTGATCGTGCTACCTAGTCTTTATTTCCTGGTGCACTCTTTGATTGATGAGTTAGGATTTTGTCAAGTCCTCGCTCATTTGATCATATCATCTTGCTCTGAAAAGCAAGATTGTTCTCGAGCTTAGTAACATATCGGTGGTTCGTGATTTTCCGAATATCTTCTCGAAAGTATCACCAGGTTGTCGCCTGACTGTTATGTTAAGCTCGTGATCAAGTTGGTTTATCCTGTAAACCACCCTTTCTCCAAGAATCCGTGTTGGATACCCCTGAGCTAGTTGGTTAAGCTATGCATCAACTTGGAGAGTTGGAAGATAGAAGCTTGCCCGATTTAGTTCATCCAAAGGGATATTCTTGTGTAGTGTGTGTTGAAGAAAGATGATATCTTCATCGATTGGTCCTTGTGATCAGTTGCTGGACCTATTGTCTTATCAATCCTTTGATTTGAGTGTGGGCTATCGTCAAATCAAATCAGTACCAACGATGCTCGTAATGTTGTCTTATTTCGTGGTTGATCCCTCGAGCATACACCATTATATCTTTTAGGTCTGACCAATGCTATCACTTGTTCACTTAACTATGGAATTCCTTTTAAAAGGAAACCCAGATGAATTGTTGTTGTGCCCATTGACAACATCCTTGTCTTCTCCATAATTTTGCTGAACATTAAGCTAGTGTTGGAAACTTTTGAAAGCATTTGTTCATGCTAGCTCATGAAGCATATGTTTGGATGAAGGTAGTGACTTCCTTTAATTCATGTGCATCTGATGCAAGTTGCCGCCGTGGATTCGAGAAAGTCAATGTTGCTTTCTTTGGAATCATTCCAAATCAGTCATGCACACGTGCGAAGAATGCTGTGGTTTGAAGACTTGCAACCTTCAATCTATATGTATCCCTAGCACACCAAGCCACTGATTGATTTGTTCAAGGAGAAGGAGTTCCTCCATAAGAGCTAATCCGGACTTATGAAAGAACTTCGATATCCTCGCTGATGGTTCCCAACCTGAACTCGGTAGTGTTTTATTATAAGACTACTTTGTGGTCATGCTTGTCTTGGACAACGTGTTCACATGTTTGTAGCAGAACCAGCTCATGTTTTGGAGCTTGCTATCGTAGTTCATCTTCCGAGAATCTCGCAACGTCATCTCGTCGATTTGTGTTGCAAACTTTCGTTTTTCTTCCTAGACTCGATGAGTCTGGAATATCCTGACACCAACCAGATCTGAATCTCAGGCAGATATGATGGTTTGGAACATTTCCCAAGAACTATAATATTGGTCTCGCGATAACCGATAAAGTGGATGTCATGGCCAACACACCCAGCCGGAAGACCTGTTATTATAATATCTTGATTGATGAAGTTGGCCACCTTCCCATAAGGACTTCGTAGGATTTACTCTCTAGTTGTGCCTTATGATTTGTTGTGTTCCCGAAGTCCGACCTTTACTTGATGTTCTAGTTATCAAACCGTATCTATGAATGGGATACACTAGCACATCAAGGAGAACATTAGAAGCGGAGTGCTAAATGTCTCTCGGTCGATCATCCAGATTTTGTTCCTTGGCTTCGCTAAGGTGTAATCTGAGAAGGTGTTATCTTCCTTTGCATCTGCATCCTCCATCACCATTCATCATGGTAGTAAGTTGTGTTACCGGACCCTTGACACGGATGTTGGTAAAACCTTGATGAATATGGAAATGCTCAAGTTCTTGAGAGCACGCACAAGCGCTACGTGTTATCATCGGCACTAGCTGGGATTGCCCCAGATTTCCTCGGTTATGCTATAACCACTCCAACAGTGAATTCACTCTCTATTGTTGGGTTCTTCCCCAGTTACCAGAATCGTTCCCAGCATTTGCATTTTGTTCCCAGCTTGCACCACCAATGTCCCTTCCATTTCCGGTGATAAGTAAATTCATCCATTGCGTTGTCTTCAACAAGGTAATCCACATCATCCAAGTCCGAGTATGCCATTCTACTGACCCCCTCCAAACGATCGCTCGAGAATTGCCTTAGGCTGGTTTAAAGAGTTTCAATGATCTTTGAATCAAAAGTAATTCTTTTTGCCACTTAAGGGGATATCTCTACGAGTCACCTTCCCTAAGGTGTATCGTTATGGTATCATGGCAACTCAACTCCTCGCTACGTTGACAATCGTTTACCACCTTCTTAAGCGTGAAATTGTGGTCTACCTAGTGAACCTTCGTCATCTGCTTCACTCCATTCCTATGGATGTGTATCTCGTGTCTCAACTCGAGAGATGGTTCTATGTCTCATTCCGTGAGTTAATCCTGAGTTGTTCGACCTTCGAGAAGATCGACCCTTCTAGAGTCTCCTTCCCTCCAGGCCATGTTGGCAGGATTTCTCAGAGCAAGACGACAAGGCAAAGATGGTGTTCAAATCAACGTTCATTTGAAGTGCAACCTGGATCGTGAAGATTGTACTAGTTTCCGCTTCCCCTTCATCCTACCCTACGCTTGAATCTCGAGACGAGATTCTTGTTTAGTGGGGGTGAGTTGTCACATCCCTAGCTTCTGGTAATGCACTAGGCTAGACCTCTTGCTGCATCATGTTTAAATTCAAATGAAATTTGAATTGAGGAATTTTCAAAGCCTCAGAAACCTCTAAAAATAACCAACAATTAAATCTTCTCAAATGTGTCCAAGAAAATGTTCCTGATATCCTCTGGAAATATTGGCAAGAGGTAAAATCCAAACCAATATTTTTGGTGTCTCAGAAACATTTAATTTGGGCATTTGAATTAAATCAATAATTATTTGAATTGGATTTATATCTACTATTAAATAAATATAGGTCCAATAATTCTGAAATATTTTGTGGAGCATTGTTTTAATTCTTTTAGCTCCTAAAAATATTGTCAGAAGCAAAATAAATTGAATTGGTTTCAAAACCAAATTCAAAACAAACCTGCAAAATAGAAAACTGAAATAAAATAAAAAGAACAGAGCTTACCTGGGCCACTTACCGCAGCCTACCTGGCCCAGCCCCCCCCCCCAGCCGGCCCAGCCCACCTCCCTCCTTGTCCTCTTCTTCCTCTGCCAGTAGGCAGAGGCGAGGCGTGGCGCGCGCCCGAAGAGCGCCGGCCACCTCCTGCTTCGCCGTGGCAGCCTCCCCGACTCCCTCGCGACGCCACGGAGCCGCCCTCGCCCCCTGCACCTCCCCTCTCTCCCCCTGGACCCCATTCCCTCTTCTGTTTCCCTCTCGCGCACACCACCGAGCGGAGCTCGCCGCCATCGTCGCCGTACCCATGACCACGGCCACCCCCTCCCCTCTCCGACGTGCTCCCGAGCTCCTGCACCTCGTCGCCAACCCCCTCACCGAGCCACGTGACCGGAAGGGCCCCGAGCAGCCGCCATCGTCATCATCTCCGAGCTTCGGCCCCGGCGCCGTTCTCCGTCGAATTCGGCCACTCCGGCGCGCCCCCGAGCTCGCTGACCCTCCCTGCACGATCCCCGTGAGTCCCTGCTCCGTTTCCCCCTAACCCCAAGTTCGATTTCGAGCTCTAGCCGCCCCCTCTACCGGAGCCGAGACGCTCCGCCGCACGGACTCGTCGCCGGCGAAGCCCCGGTGACCAAATGGCCCCGCGCGTGCGTCCGTTGCACTCGCAACGACCCGTGGAGCAACGCTAGCGTGGCAGCTAGCTTGTTTGCAAGCCGCAGCACTAACCCCGCACCCACCCGAGCTCCGGCCGCCGCCTCGGGCTCCACTCCGGCGGACTCCGTCCACCCCCGCACCTCCCGTTGGCCCCCCTAGGTGCGCACGGGCACGGGCTACCTTCTGGTGCCCTTCGCGCGTCCAGCCGTCGCCCGTAGCGCAACCCCGGTGAACTTCCGCCGCGTTCCGGGTCGCCGCCGGCCGAACTCCGGTGGCCAGTGACGTGGCTGGCTTAATTAGCCACTAATCACCGCTTTGTGACACTGACAGCTGGGCCCCATGCCCTTAATTAACCACGGCTTAAACTTCTGTTAGTTTAGATTAATCACAGTGGCCCCACACGTCAGCTTTGACCATGCTGACGTGGCCTTTGACCCGGCCCCACCTGCCATTGACACTAAACAGCCCTGGGTCACTGACCAGTGGACCCCACTGGTCAGGTTTGACCTGGAGGCGCCCTGTTGACCTGCTGACGTCAAGGTGATGACATGCTGACGCCATAATTCATTTTCTGGAATTATTTTAATTCTAAATAATCAGAAAATTCCAGAAAATTGTAAAAACTTCTAAAAATCATAGAAATTCAACCGTAACTCCAAATTAAATAATTTATATATGAAAAATTATCAGAAAAATTCAAGGAATCCATCTGTACCATTTTCATGCATGCTAGAACAACTTATAGCTGCTGTTTAGCACAAATCAAATAAAGGGCATTTAAATAACCATATATGGAGTTTGAATTTGAATCTTGTATTCAAACCAACTTCATTTAATCTGTTGCTAGTTGCATTAGCCCAAAACACATTCATATTGCCATGTCATGAGCATGCATCATATTGTGCATTGCATTGATTGTATTTCTTCTTTGTTGCCGGTATCTGTTCCCTCCCAGTAGAGGATGTTCCGACGTTGTGATCGTTGACACTGATGAAGACTCAATGTTATCTTCAGAAGTGCCAGGCAAGCAAAACCCCCTTGTCCATTCCGATACAATCCTACTCTCTCGCTCCTGCTCTCTTTTACTGCATTAGGACAACAACGACATATTTGTTACTTGCTGCGGTAGCTGAACCCCTTTATCCTCTGCATGACCTGTCATTCCACAGTAATTAGATGAAACCCACTAGCATGAGTAGGAGTTGTTTGAGCCCTGATGTGCCTACTCATTCATGCTTGTTTGTCATGCCTGCTACTGCTTAGAGTTGAGTCAGGTCTGATTCATCGGGGATGAATCAGAGGTGTGTGAACATGTCCTACTGTGTGTGAGCTAAGTGTGTGAACACGATTTGGTAAAGGTAGCGGTGAGAGGCCATGTAGGAGTACATGGTGGGTTGTCTCATTGCAGCCGTCCTCAGGAACTGAGTTCTGTGTTTGTGATCCATGATTCAGCTACTACCACGCATTGGGCCCGAAACCAATGGACCCTCTCGGCTTCTTAATCACCCTTGTCCTCTGTCCAGGAGTTGCAAGTAGTTTCTGGTGTTTGTAGTATGCTGGAGGCCGTGCGCAGCGCTGACCGTAGGGGTGGGCTGTGATGCGGTAGGCACGTGGCACGGTGTACCGGGCGCCCGTTTGGTGTCTCGGGAACCCTGTTCACATCGTTTGGGGCTGTGAGCGAAACTCCGGCCGGATCTCCTCATGGATGGAACCCGAATAGGCGATAAACCTGGACTAGAGACTTGAGTGTTTAGGTAGGCCGTGGCCGACACCCACGTTGGGCTTCCGCTTGAAGGTTGCCGAGTACATGTCGTGTAAACGGCGGTAAGTGGTGAGAGCGTGTGTGAAGAAGTACACCCCTGCAGGGTTAACCTAATCTATTCGAATAGCCGTGTCCACGGAAAAGGACCTCTGGGTTGCTTATATCAGTTCATAGACAAGTGAAAGTGGATACTCTAAAATACGCAAGATAAGCGTGAGTGCTATGGATGGCGTTCTCGTAGGGAGACGGGAGCGGATCCATAGTGGGGTATTGGTTGGTGAATATGTGGACTCGTGTGCGCCACCTCAAAGAGTTACATTGCAGTCGTAGTTTAGGATAGCCACCGAGTCAGAGCTGGCTTGCTGCAGTTAAACCCCACCACCCCTTTGTTGATAATGATGCATATGTAGATAGATCTGATGTAAGTCTTGCTGGGTACATTTGTACTCACGTTTGCCTATTTTATGTTTTGCAGAGAGACTTCAGTCTCACTAGTATTTCCGCGTGGTCTTCGACGTTTAGCTTGTTACCTCAGCTACGATCTTGTGCCTCGGCAGGATTTGGTAGATAGTCAGGCTTCTCAGCCTTTTTCATTTATAGATGTCTGTACTCAGACATGATAGCTTCCGCTTGTGCTTGATTTGTATGCTCTGAATGTTGGGTCATGAGACCCATGTTTGTAATATCTCGCTCCTCGGAGCCTATTGAATAGATTACTTGAGTCATAGAGTCATGTTGTGATGCCATGTTGTATTTGCACATATCGAGCATATTGTGTGTATGTTATTGAAATGCTTGGTATGTGTGGGATCTGACCATCTAGTTGTTTATCTTTAGTAGCCTCTCTTACGGGGAAATGTCTCCTAGTGTTTCCACCGAGCCATGGTAGCTTGCTACTGCTCCGGAACACTTAGGCTGGCCGGCATGTGTCCTTCTTCGTTCCTGTGTCTGTCCCTTCGGGGAAATGTCACGCGGTGAATACCGGAGTCCTGTTAGCCCGCTACAGCCCGGTTCACCGGAGTCCTGCTAGCCCAGTGCTACAGCCTGGATTCACTCGCTAATGACCGACACGTTCGATGCTGGGTCATGGATGCCTGTCCCTGTAAGTCTGTGCCGCTTTGGGTTTACGACTAGCCATGTCAGCCCGGGCTCCTTATCATATGGATGCTAGCGACACTGTCATATACGTGTGCCAAAAGGCGCAAACGGTCCCGGGCAAAGGTAAGGCGACACCCGTGGGAATACCGTGCGTGAGGCCGCAAAGTGATATGAGGTGTTACATGCTAGATCGATGTGGCATTGAGTCGGGGTCCTGACACGAATGCAGTCTTCTGTCTTCGTATCTTCACAGCCCATCAGTCCGGCCCATGGCCAATAGGCCAGACGCCCGAGGACCCCTTAGTCCAGGACTCCCTCAGTAGCCCCTGAACCTGGCTTCAATGACAAGGTATCCAACGCATAGTGCTATCTTTGGCATTGCAAGACGCGTTCCTCCTCTCCGAATTCCAAACTAGTCTTCGGACGAATTGATCATGTCCGGACCTGTAACACAGACCATACACAACTCTAGAGATAATACAATAATCCACAAGTCCAATCTGCTGACTACTTTTTACAACATGACATCACGTCCATCCCGTCATAATTTTGAACTGTTTTTTGCCAGCTGCTCCATGTTTCGAGACGCGGTTGCCATTGGCACATCTTGTCAAAGTAGAGATCGTGTCCCCTTATTACGGGATTCTCATCAATACAGGCGTGGGTAACCCAACCGTGCCATTTAAACAACCCTTGGGAATAGGCAAGTTTTAAGGCGAGCAGGGAGGCAAGTTTTAAGGGGATAATGATTCGTCCTCACTCACCCCTACCTTGCCCTTCCTCTGCCATCCATTCTAGAACTCCAGCGCCCAAGCCCTAGCTTCCCTGTGACGCCCCAAGACCGATGCTTGAGAAGACTTCCATATGTTCCGGGTTTCACCGTGTGTTTAATTTTTGCTTGCTCCATTTATTTTTGCATTGCATCATGTCATCATGCCATAATGTTATAAATCTTCTGCATCTCAACTAAATAAATTGTGTGGATCTTCGATCCATTTAAATCAAGGGTAGAGTGACTTTTCTTTATAACATATTCCTCCTAATATTTAGGGAGCTATATGAAATATTCCATTAGTTTGGAATTAACCGCAACAAACTTGCATCATAAATCTCTCTCATTTCTAAACTATTTTTGCATCCATGATCTTTCCTCCAAGGCCCTTCTCCAAGTTCAAACAATTTCACTTCTTCCTTCTTTCAAATTTCACCCACTTATTGCAAGTGGCATTATTTTTGTTCCGTAAAATGTTCATTCTTTTCCTATTAATCTTAAACCATTCCTACACCCTCTCTGCCTAATTTCAGGTCCTTTGGACTTGTTTTCGTTGGATTCAAAAAAGGCTCAAGTATGAATCTAATTCAAACTTGAATTATTTTTCTCTCCTGAAAAATGCCCAAAGAAGTTTATTAAAATCCTTCATAATTCCACGAGTCTAGAAATATTCTCACTTCCTTCAAATTCGTCCCCAACATCCCTGACCTTTTCCCTTTTGACGGTTGTCTATTTAAGGGCAGAATTGAAATGAAAGAACATAGGGGAGAGGGAGAGGAGAGCCCAGCCCAGGCCGGCCTTACTAGGCCCATCCTTCCATGCATGCCCACCTAACCAAAACCTAACCCTCTCCCCCGACCGAACCACTCCCCCTCTCGATCCCGTCCTCCTTGTCCCCCTTGCTTGCGTCGCCAGGAAGGAGCGCCCGCGCCTGAACCCTCCTCTTGCTCGATCCCCATCTCTCTCCTTATCCTCGGTCGTGCACAGGGCCGCAACTCATAGCACCCGGCCTCCCGTGCCAGAACTCTTAGAGCCGAGCAGGAGCGTCTCCTCCTTGCTGCCTCGCCTGTTGCCAAGCAGGAGCTCCACCGCCTCGACTCCTGGCTCCGGCCTCCGCTGGCCGCTCCCTCCCCGGCCTTCGGCCTCGTCCATGCCACCCTGCCATCACCCGATGCTTCCTATGTTGAGGAGCTGCCGCGCCAATTCCATGTGCCCGCGGCTCCTACCCTGAGTGCTTCTCATGGCACCCTCGTTCCCGAGCACGGCGACCTCCACCGCCCAGGGCCCCAGCTTCCTCTCCGTCCTGGTCTCCTCCGCCGCACCCGGCAAGCGCGATGCAGGAGCACCACCTGCATCACCGTAGCCATCTCGAACCTCTCCTATCGGGCCACCAGGACCTGCCGCTCTGCCTTGCCTCTCACCCTTCCATCCCTGCATCGTCTGCCCAGTCGCCCGCTTCGCGCTCGAGCTTCCTGCTTCCTGCCGCTGAACATGACCATCTCTGTAACGCCCCGAGACCGATGTGCCAGGTGTCCTCCAGTTATTGGCTGTTGTTTCCTTGTCATTGCTTGTGTGTCATGCATCTCATACCATGTCATCATGTGCATCGCATTTGCATACATGTTAGTCTCATGCATCCGAGCATTTTCCCCGTTGTTCGTTTTGCATTCCGGTGCTCTTTTGTCCTCCGGTGTCCCTTTCTACTTCTTTTCGTGTGCAGGTGTTAAACGTTTTCGGATTGGACCGAGACTTGTGGCGTGGCCTTGGTTTACTACCAGTAGACCGCCTGTCAAGTTTCGTGCCATTTGGACTTTGTTTGATACTCCAATGGTTAACCGAGGAGCCGTAAAGGCCTCGTGTGTGTTGCAGCCCAACACCCTTCCAAACTGGACCAAAACCCACCTAAACCCTCTCCATCGTCTTGGTCGTTCGATCACGATCGCGTGGCCGCAAACCGCACCTCATTTGGACTTTCCTAGCTCCCTCTACCTCTATATAAAGGGCACCCCCTCAAAATTCACGGATCATTCCCCCTAACCCTAGTCCATCAGCACCTCCGCCGCCGGACCATGTCCGCCGCCGACCGGACACATCGCCGCCGCCAGTAGAAGGCCACCACCTGTCCCGCGGGGGGCCTCCCTTCGCCGCCGGCCCGTGAGGCCCAGGGCAGGCCCTCTTCCTCCGCCGCCCGGGACGAGCTGACCCGGCGCGCCCCAGCGCGCCCCGCCGCCTGGCGTTTCGGCCGCGCCGCCCGGCCGCCCACCGGTGCCGCCCAGTTCCCCGGCTCCGCCGCGGCTGCTTCCTCCCGCCGGCGCCGACCACCGCCGCCACCACGCCACCCGGAGTACGCCGCGCCACCGCGCCTCGCTGTCCTCCCCATCCGGCTCTCTCTCCTTCCTCCTCCTCGATCAGCAAGTCCGGCCACCGCAGCTCCATTTTCTCCGGTGACCTCAAGCTGCTACAGTGCATCTACAGTGCCAGATCTGAGATCTAGAACTCGCGGTTGACTTTTTCCCCTCGAAACCCTAATTTTCTTGCAAGCTTTGACATGCCAACTCTGCATCCATAGCTCCGATTCGTGCGTGTAGCATATCAAAATGTTCGTCTCGACGAGTACATCATTTCAGCTCATTGCATCCTTTTCATTTGAGCTCATCTTGATGCCTAAAATGCTGTTGAAATAGGGCTATATGATGATTATGTCAGATCTGTTTCAGCAAATGGCCTTTTGTCATTTTTGCCATGATTAATGTGTGCATGCTATGCCCCTGAGCTCTACATGTGTTTTGTTATATGCCATGCCATCTTTACAGGGGTGTATGCCATGTATTTTTGTGATCTTTGTGGTGACTAGAACAAGCATGCAAAGTAGCTTACTCGATGATGCTGATTCCAGGGACGCCTTGTCCTGTTTTTGTCCTTGTCCTGTTTTTGTTTTTATGCCATATGTTCATGTTGTTTCCTAGTGATCCGTGCCCTTTTGAGGATGATCATTAAGGATGTTTTGTTGAAATTGTTGTGATCTATCCATCCATGTCTTTGTTTGCAATTATGGAGCACCCTAGCTTGAGTCAATCAAGTTCTACTTTTGCTATAAAATGTTCCTGGCAGATTGTTAACTTGTTTAGCGATTTTGTCGAGGTTGTTGCTATTGATCTGTGCATGCTATGTTGTTGTTCTTGCCATGTCTAGATTCTATGACATGTCTTATTGATGGGTGTATGCTTATTTTGTCATGCCATGCTCTGTAGTGAGTGCATCGAGCTCGTAAACATGCCTACTTGTTAATCTGTTTTTCATGCTCTAGTTTTTCACTAAGTCTGAATCTGTTTATGTTTTTGCGATGTTCACATGCTTGCAATTGTATTTTCTAATCCCTTTTGGCTCATGGTCACTAAGGGATTTTTGTTATACACTTAGAGTAGCTTTATGCCATGCCTTGACTTTCCATGATATGTTCCTGTAGCATGTAGTTTTCATGCTCTAAAGATTGCCTCCTGATGATAAATTCCTGATATCCTGTTAATTTCACCAAGTTTGAAACCTGTTATCTTTTGCTCTTTTGCCATGCTTGTTTGAACCTGTTATTGAGTGAATTAGCCATAGCTCAGTGTTCATCTTTTGTCAAGCATCATGAGTGGATCCCTCCCATGTATTTTGTTGCTATGTTTGAGTGCTGTAGCATATTTATCTTGATGCATTTATATGGTTACTTGCTGTTTATCACAGACCGGTAACATATTTGTTTTGCTTGCCATTTCCAAACCGTGCTTCCGATTCCGCTGATCTTTATATCGATTTCAACCGAAATCACCTCACCTTTATATTGGCACCTTGGTTTTCCAAGTTGAGGCCAGTTTCAATCATTCCTTTCCAAATCATGCATATGCATCACATACCGCATCCCGCATATCATACCATGTTCGTGTGTTGGTTCTTTACTATGTTGTGTGCTTCTTTCCGGTGTTGCTTCTTTGGGTTGGTTCCGATAACGTCGTGTTTGTGAGGACCCATTCGACTACGTCCTTTTATCTTCTTCATGGACTCGTTCTTCTTCCTTGCGGGATCTCAGGCAAGATGACCATACCCTCGAAATCACTTCTATCTTTGCTTACTAGATGCTCGCTCTTTTGCTATGCCTATGCTACGATACCTACCACTTTCTTATCATGCCGCCCATATTGTTGAACCAAGCCTCTAACCCACCTTGTCCTAGCAAACCGTTGTTTGGCTATGTTACCGATTTGCTCAGCCCCTCTTATAGCATTGTTAGTTGCAGGTGAAGATGAAGTTTGTTCCTTGTTGGAACATGGAGATGTTGTTCCTTGTTGGAACATGTTTACTTGTTGGGATATCACAATATCTCTTATTTAATTAATGCATCTATATACATGGTAAAGGGTGGAAGGCTCGGCCTTATGCCTAGTGTTTTGTTCCACTCTTGCCGCCCTAGTTTCCGTCATATCGGTGTTTTGTTCCCGGATTTTGCGTTCCTTACATGGTTGGGTTATAATGGGAACCCCTTGACAGTTCGCCTTGAATAAAACTCCTCCAGCAATGCCCAACATTGGTTTTATCATTCGCCACCTAGCCTTTTCTTTCCCTTGGGTTCTACAGACTCAAGGGTCATCTTTTTTTAAACACCGCCGGGCCAGTGCTCCTCTGAGTGTTGGTCCAAACTAGAGCCCCTTGCAGCGCCACCTCGGGTAAACTCGAGGGCTAATTTTAGTTGTACGGATTGCTCATCTGAGTGTGCCCTGAGAACGAGATATGTGCATCCAATATTGGGATTTGTCGGCACATTCGGGCGGTGTTGCTGGACTTGTTTTACCATTGTCCAGGATGTCTTGTAACCGGGATGCTGAGTCTGATCGGATTGTCTTGGGAGAAGGAATATCCTTCGTTGACCATGAGAGCTTGTGATGGGCTAAGTTGGGACACCCCTGTAGGGATTTGAACTTTCGAAAGCCGTGCCCACGATTATGGGCAGATGGGAATTTTTTAATGTCCGGTTGTAGAAAACCTGAAGTTGACCTTAATTAAAATACATCAACCGCGTGTGTTACCGTGATGGTCTCTTCTCGGCGGGGTCCGGGAAGTGAACACGGTGTTGGAGTAATGCTTGACGTAGGTTGTTCTAGGATCACTTCTTGATCATAGTTGTTCGACCGTGCTTTTGCCTTCTCTTCTCGCTCTCATTTGCGTATGTTAGCCACCATATATGCTAGTCGCTTGCTGCAGCTCCACCTCATACCTTTTACCTTACCTATAAGCTTAAATAGTCTTGATCGCGAGGGTGTGAGATTGCTGAGTCCTCGTGACTCACAGATACTTCCAAAACCAGCTTGTAGGTGCCGCTGAACTGTGCAGGTGACGCAACCAAGCTCAAGGAGGAGCTCAATGAAGATCTTGTCCTTTGTGTTGTTTCATTCTAGTTGATTAGTAGTGGAGCCTAGTTGGGGTCGATCGGGGATCTGTGTAGCATTTGGGGTAGTCTTCTTTTATTTTGGTTCCGTAGTCGGACCTTGATTGTATTTGGATGATGTAATGCTTTATTCATGTAATTGTGTGAAGTGACGATTGTAAGACATCTATGTATCTCTTTCCCTTATGTATTACATGGCTTGTGTGAAGATTACCTCACTTGCAACATTGCTTTCAATGCGGTTATGCCTCTAAGTCATGCTTCGACACGTGGGAGATATAGCCGCATCGAGGGCGTTACAAGTTGGTAATCAGAGCCATCCCCGACCTTAGGAGCCCCCTGCTTGATCGAATCATTGGCGTTTTTGAGTCTAGAAAAATGTTTTGTGTCATTTAGGATTATATATATCGGAGAGTTAGGAATTCTTTTTACTCCTTAGTCCCTTCGTCGCTCTGGTGAGGCATCCTGACGTAGAGTTTTGACTCTTCTCTTCACAAATTTCACTAATTTTTTTTAGGATCACGCAGGTATCTTGGAATCGTTCCGATGGTTTTGTGACGAGAACATTGTTCTTGGTGCCTCCTGACATTTAGGGGTTGTGGCAGTGTCCCGGGGAGTTGAGCTCCGAGGTGTTGTCGTCACAATTTTATCGTTGCAGTTCTGGAATACCTGATTTTTATTCGCCGACATCGAAAATCTCTTTTATGCAGTTGTTGGTGAGATAACCTCGACGCCACCCAGTACTGGGGCGGGAGTTCGGGAGTATTGCCATAACTCGTATAATGGATGCTTTTCGAAGGTTGAGGTAAACGATTTCCGAAGGTTTCTTGGTTATGTGTTGAAGGATGGATACAGCTGGATGTAGCATTTGCTAGTTTTGGGTGAGATATTATGCTTCCCCTGTATCCCCAACACCTGATTGCATAACCGGATAATTTCGGGAGTTTATAAGTGGGAATTCAAGTAGCTCTTAGGATATCTTTCCGACGGATATATGATATGAAATTGGGGTTCGACGTCTAGTGGTCCGCATATTCACGGTTGGTTTTACAGTGGTCTCGTTGTGTCTTGAAGAGTCCTTGGCTATGCTGACTTGGGGACGCTTCGTATGTCATGTGCACTGCCTTGTACATGATGGTGCTGTATGATCGAGCCCGTGTAGACCCCACCACGAAAACTTCGGACGAAATCTCTATCATATGTTTGTTCCGGCTTATTCTGCAAGCCAATCCTTTGTTTTTGTGGTATTCAAGTTGCTTCGAAGTCAAATGTTGATTCCATACCTTTCCTAAATGGTGTTCTCATACTCCAATGTGAATACCAATCCTTCATGATAATCGAGATTGTCATGTTAATTCTTTTCAACCGGGGTGTTTCTCTTCAAGTGGATCCGATCATTTCAACATTTGCAAGATCCAATCTCAGTTCTTCTCAATGGTGTTTGTTTGTATTCCCGCCCTCCCTCCCTTGTTTTCTCCAAGGATTCAGATTTCTTAATCAAGTATCCATCTTATTGATGCGAGGCCTCTTCATTCCTTTTCTGTCAATGTTCTTATCTGGCGATTCTCATGAAGATTCTAATGGAGCTTCAAGCTCATCATTCTCGCTTTTCTTTCTTCTCCGGTGGATTCAATTCAAGCTTTTGGTGTTGATCATATCCTTTCCTCGTTTCAGAAGTTTTATCATACCTGCACCTCATAATCATCCACTCTTCGCTATTCATTTGTTCCGGAGTGCTCAAGAAATCTCAGAAGATTCATGTTTCCACTCTGCTTTCGTAATCCTTTCAAGCTCTTTCAAGATTGTTATCTCATTCTAGCCATTTAATTCAACGGTGTACCTTTTACCTTACCTATAAGCTTAAATAGTCTTGATCGCGAGGGTGTGAGATTGCTGAGTCCCCGTGACTCACAGATACTTCCAAAACCAGCTTGCAGGTGCCGTTGAACCGTGCAGGTGACGCAACCAAGCTCAAGGAGGAGCTCGATGAAGATCTTGTCCTTTGTGTTGTTTCGTTCTAGTTGATTAGTAGTGGAGCCCAGTTGGGGTCGATCGGGGTTCTGTGTAGCATTTGGGGTAGTCTTCTTTTATTTTGGTTCCGTGGTCGGACCTTGATTGTATTTGGATGATGTAATGCTTTATTCATGTAATTGTGTGAAGTGGAGATTGTAAGGCATCTATGTATCTCTTTCCCTTATGTATTACATGGGTTGTGTGAAGATTACCTCACTTGTGACATTGCTTTCAATCCGGTTATGCCTCTAAGTCGTGCTTCGACACGTGGGAGATATAGCCGCATCAAGGGAGTTACAATCTCCTCCCCGATGCCCTGGCTGCTGTTACAAGACCACCGAATAGGGAAGATCACCAAGTACCACGACACCGAAGACCCGAACTCCATCAAAACCAGTACTCGAAGACCCTAGGGTGCGCCAGGTTCCTCTCCAATACGTGTAGATTACCGTCACCGTGGATCCCAACAGACCAAGTACCATTACCTTGGGACGCTCGAACGACTACAGGCCAAAACGTCAAGTTCCTCGATGAACCATGTACGACTACCGTTTCCCATGGATTCACCTAAGTACCCTGAAATGGACGACCCTACAAGTTCAACTACAGTTGCCGTGTACGACTACCGTCACCTCGGAGATGTTGGGTTCATCAAGTTCGTCTTCGGAAAAGTACCACTACTTCTACGACAATACGAGAACAACTACCCTCGTTGAAGGCCGTCGAGTGAACAACTACCGTCGACGTGTACGACTACTTCGTGAATTTGTACCCGACGACCCCGGAGACCTATGTTGCGTCAAGTACCCCCTCGTTAACCTGAACATCTACAGGAAAACGTGTACCACTACTGTCGAGGACTGATAGTACCACTACTTCAACTACCGTTGTGAGAACGTCTACTTCCACCACTTCCACTGCGAACTCGTTCCACTCCGGATTTGCATGCTTCGAAGGTCTAACCTCGAGACGACGCCCGTGAACAAATGAATGCATGTTGTATGAGATGCACCCTTGTTCACCTCGAGTCTGAATTGTCGCTTGCACGTTGTTCCTCGTTTGCCATGTCATCAACCCATGGGAACCTGGTATCCAGGAGCACCCCACCATCCTTGCATGACACGCTCCTGTCACTTTTCATTTTGCACCGGTATCTCCATGAGCTACCGAAACTGATATGTTGTCGTGGCATCACTTTCGGATTCGTTGCCATGGCACCCCTTTCGTTTCTGCCACGGTGACATATGCTTCATAATATGCTTGTCAACATTTTTCATAAAACTCGCATAAAACTTGCACATGTCATCCGCATCACGATAACAACTTTTAAAATGTTTAAATTGCTGTTGCATTAATTTGCTAATGCACATGAGGATTTACCGGAATCGTTGTTTGATAACATTTAATTATGCTTCACCTCTTGCCATGTTTAATAACATTTAATATTGTTGGGTACATAACTGAGAGCGAACTAAATAAAAGGATGTGGTGTTTTGTTAATATGCATCTCGTTGCATATTGAGCTCCACTTAATTTGTTGTATTGTTTGTTGCACTTTGCCATGCCATGCATATTCAAACCGGACATACATCATACTCGATTGTGCATCATGCCATGTTTATGTGATGGTTGTTTACCAAGTTTTTTGCTTCTTTCCGGTGTTGCTTCTTCGGGTTAGTTCCAATAACGTCGTGTTTGTGAGGATTCGTTCGACTACGTCCATTTGTCTTCTTGATGGACTTGTTCTTCTTCCTTGCGGGATCTCAGGCAAGATGACCATACCATCGAGATCACTTCTATCTTTGCTTGCTAGTTTCTCGCTCTATTGCTATGCCGCGCTACCTACCACTTGCTTTATCATGCCTCACACATTGCCATGTCAAGCCTCTAACCCACCTTCCTAGCAAACCATTGTTTGGCTATGTTACCGCTTTTGCTCAGCCCCACTTATAGCATTGCTAGATGCAGGTGAAGCTGAAGTTTGTTCCATGTTGGAACATGGTAATGTTGGGATATCATAATATACCTTACTTAATTAATGCATCTATATACTTGGTAAAGGGTGGAAGGCTCGGCCTTATGCCTAGTGTTTTGTTCCACTCTTGCCGCCCTAGTTTCCATCATACCAGTGTTATGTTCCTTGATTTTGCGTTCCTTATGCGGTTGGGTGTTATGGAACCCTTTAATAGTTCGCTTTGAATAAAACTCCTCCAGCAAGGCCCAACCTCGGTTTTACATTTACCTAACAACCTATACCTTTCCCTTGGGAGTAATTAACCCGAGGGTCATCTTATTTTAACCCCCTCGGGCCAATTCTTCTCTAAGTGTTGGTCCGAACTAGAGCACCATGCGGGACCATCCCTTGGCAACTTGGGTTATGTTGGTAGCTGTACGCTTAGCTTATCCGGTGTTGCCCTGAGAACGAGATATGTGCAGCTCCTATCGGGATCTCGGTGCATCGAGCGGTCTTGCTGGTCTTGTTTTACCATTGTCGACAAAACTTGTAACTGGGATTCCTTGACTGATCGGGTCTTCCCAGGAGAAGGAATATACATCGTTGACCGTGAGAGCTTGTGATGGGCTAAGTTCGGACAACTCTGCAGGGTTTGAACTTTCGAAAGCCATGCTCGTGGTTATGTGGCAGATGGGAATTTGTTAATATCCGTTTGTAGAGAACTTGACACTTAACTTAATTAAAATGAATCAACCGCGTGTGTAGCCATGATGGTCTCTTTCCGGCGAAGTCCGGGAAGTGAACACGGGCCTTGTGTTATGTTTGAACGTAAGTAGTTTCAGGATCACTTCTTGACCACTTCTAGTTCACGACCGCTGCGTTGCTTCTCTTCTCGCTCTTATTTGCGTATGTTAGCCACCATATATGCTTAGTGCTTGCTGCAGCTCCACCTCTTTACCTTACCCAACCCATAAGCTTAAATAGTCTTGATCTCGCGGGTGTGAGATTGCTGAGTCCTCGTGGCTCACAGTTACTTCCAAATAGTTGCAGGTGTCGATGATGACAGTGCAGGTGATGCAAGTAAGCTCAAGTGGGAGCTCGATGAAGATCTTAGTCGTTGTGTCGTGTCTTTTACGGATGATCAGTACTGGATCCCAGTTGGGACGATCGGGGATCTAGCATTTGGGGTTGTCTTCTTTTATTTTGGTTCCGTAGTCGGACCTTGATTGCACTCTGGATGACGTATGTTTAACTTGTATTTGTGTGAAGTGGCGTTTGTAAGCCAACTCTTTATCCCTTTCTTATTTAGTACATGGGATGTGTGAAGATTACCCCTCTTGCGACAAGCCTACCATGCGGCTATGCATGTAAGTCGTGCCCCGACACGTGGGAGATATAGCCGGATTGTGGGTGTTACATTCCCCCATCGGAGAAAACACCCCAACCATGTCCGGATCCGAAGCTGGTGGCGAGTGGATGGCTTCGTCTGTCAATAAGAAAGACATTAAGGAGCTTCGAGAGGCCGGAGACCTAACCAAGGAGATTGTTAACGGTCTCCCGGCCGAAGGACAGATCGTCCGTACCCCAGAGCCCCATGAGAGGGTTGTATTTCTCGCACATTTCGTCCGTGGGCTGGGATCCCCTCTCCAACCATTTGTCCGCAGACTGATGTTTTACTACGGGCTAGACTTCCATGATCTAGCCCCCAACTTTGTCCTCAATATCTCAGCATTTATAATCATTTGCGAGGCTTTCCTCTGTATCCCGCCTCACTTCGGCCTATGGCTAAAGATGTTCCACTACTAGGAAAAGGGCGATAGCTAATATGGATATTAATGGCACACCACATATGTGGTCCGCCACTGCTATATAGCGCACCACACCCATGGTGCGCCACTACTAACATTTTTTTTTCCAAAACTAGTAATGGCGCACCATGGCATAGTGCGCCATTACTAGTTTTAACTAGTAATGGCGCACCACACACTGTGTGCGCCACTACTAATAATTTTTTTTACATTTTTTTTCAAAACTAGTAATGGCACACCGGTGTATAGTGCGCCATTACTAGTTCAAACTAGTAATGGCGCACCACAACCACGGTGCGCCACTACTAACATTTTTTTTTACTTTTTTGCAAAAAATAGTAATGGCGCACCACCTAACAATGTGCCATTAGTAACCAAGGTTACTAATGGCGCATTGTTAGGTGGTGCGCCATTACTAACTTTCTTTGCACCCCCCCCAAGTGGACCGCCTTTTCAATTTTAGAAAAAATAAAAGAAATTGATGGAAATGTCAAAAAAAATAAAAGAAAATAAGTTTCCCATGTGATATGTGGTCTAGTTGTTGGGGAAATTTACAAATATAAATTTTGACTTTATTTGCAAAATCTCTCAGGAAATTAGTAAAATGGGCATAAGTTTTGCATACGAACTCGGATTAAAAAGTTTTTTATATGAAAGATCTAGAGGGGGAAAATGAAAAAAATTCAAACTTAGTAGTGGCGCACCATTTACCAGGTGCGCCACTAGTAACAAAAAAAAATTGGTTTCAAAAAAAAATTGGATTTTTTTTTCAAAATATGATACGTAATATGACCGGGAAGTTTGAAATATTTTTTCAAAATTTCATCACACTGATGAACATGAACAAAGTCCTAGATATCGACAATGTTTAATAGAATTGATATGATAGATATATCAACAAGTGCCTGTTAAGTGAGTTGGTGCTGGGGTTTGATAGAACTGCGAAGTTAAGCTCGGGCTGGAGTAGTGTGAGGATGGCTAACCTTCTAGGAAGTTTGACCACGGAGTGCGATTTGACTTGAGATTAAGCATATTGACCTGAGATTAAGGCATAGTGACCCGAGATTAAGAAAAAAAGAAAAAAAATTGAAATTTTCTTTTGAAAAAAATCTGAAAAAAATTTGAAAAAAATTTGTTAGTAATGGCGCATTTCTATGTAGTGCGCCATTACTAACTCAGATAGTAATGGCACACTTCTAGGCATAGTAATGGCACACTATAGGTGCGCCATTACTATTTGTTACTAGTGGTGTGGTAATAGTGGTGCACCTATAGTGTGCCATTAATGGCAAAAATAGGTGCGCCACTAATTAGACTTTTCCTAGTAGTGTTCAATGTAAAGCCGAAGGTGGTGAGAGGCCAACAGGCAGAGTGTGAAGGCGCCATGGTGGGCAAGATGCCCAATGTCACATGGACCGAAGGCTCCTTTGTGGAGATGGTGAAGGAGTGGCAGTCGGGGTGGTTCTACATCACTGAGCTGCGCGACACACACTGGGCGGCGGCCCCTGAATTTTGATCCGGAGCTCTGCTGCGGCTCACCTCCTGGCAAGGGAAGGGCCCCGCCTAGGGCTCTTCGCGCGAGCTGAATGGGCTCCAGACGTGCGTTCAGAACATGATAACCAAGAGGATCAAACTCGTCAACGTGATCGAGGTTATGCTCATTCGCCGGATCCTTCCGTGCCAACGCCAAACTTGCTATTTGTGGGAGTTCGATCCGGCCAAGCACCAGACGCTACTAGAGCTCTTCGGCACAACACACGAAGATATCTAGAAAGTGCTCTTCAAGGCCGGCGAGACAACACCGCCCACGACCAAAGATCATGGGCTCCGCTTAAAGTGCCAGGCCAATTCGATAAGTTGTTTCATGTATTCAAGGTATAGACTTTACTGGCATATTTTGGGGACGAGTCTAAGCCTTCCTATCAATTTTCAGGCCTTGATTGACATAGCGGGGCGGATTAATTGTCTAGCTCTACATCCCGAAGATGAGGAAACCCCACTCCTAACGAAGATGCTATTTCTGGCACCTTATGATGTGCCGGAGAAGAAGGCTAAGAAAACGTCCAAAGGGAGCAGGAGTGGCCTTCACCGAAAGGGTGCTTCGGACATGTCGTCCGAAGACGAGACTGACTCTTCGGTCGCCGAAGATGACAATGAGGAGGAAGAAGAAGGCGGCTTCCCCCCGGAAGGGGGTAAGAAGAAAAGAGAGGCCTCCACGAATATGGAGGCAAAGGCACCCAAGAAGGGGAAGGGCTCCCTTGCGGATAACTCCGCACGGGATGTCGAAAGAAGTCTGGAGCGAATGCCCCGGACGAAGCCTCAGTCTGCCTCGTAAGTGGAAAAACCCTATGCACCTCCCAATACCTGGCCTTTCTAGTTTATAATATTAATATGTTTAAACTATGCCATTACAGTTCGGCCCGCGATAGCTCCCCGCGATCCTTGACAGAGGATTCGCTAGACTCAAAGGAGATGGCTAGCATATCTCCGCCGCCCGCTCATTTTGCTTCACCCAAGGGTGATGACGAGGTGGCATCCCAAAGGATCTTCCTAGATGTAATGCCGCGAGACCGATGTGCCAGGTGTCCTCCAGTTATTCGCTGTTGTTGTCTTGTCGTGCTTGCTGGCCTATGCATTTGTCCCATGCATCATCACCTTCTCCTTTTTCCTTCTACTTCCTTTCTTTTTTTGCAAGTAATGCATTTTTACCTTCTCCATTAATGTTCATCTTTTGCCTACAAATATTAGGCCATTCCTGCACCCTCCCTGTCAAATTTGAATCTAATTCAAACTTGGAATATTTTCTTCCTCTAAAAATGTCCAAACCATTTTTAAAATTATGTGATTTAATCTAGGGGCATGGGGATATTTTCATATCTCTCACACCCCTCTCCAATCCCCCTATGCTTTTGCTCCTTATTTATGTTTGGCAAAGGAGAGCAGCAGTACCAGCAGCCCAGCAGCGCAGCAGCAGTGCGGCCCAGCCGAGCCACAACCCAGCCCGCCAACCACCTCGCCCTCTGGTAATTCCACCTCCATGCAGCACATTTTCACCCTAGGCCCGCCTGTCAACCTCTCTCCCCTCACTTTCCTTCCTCCTCCCGCCTCCTTTCCTCCTCACAGTAAAAGGAGAGGCAGCATGTACTAGGCCACCATGGCCACCACGGCGCTCGTGCCCCCTCCTATAAATCCCCAGCGCGTCCCCTAGGGTTTCCTCGCCTCCCTCCTTTTCCTCCTCCACGCCACCAGCAGGTAAGGCCCCCTCCTCCGCGCCCGCACGCTGTTGCCCGTCGCCATGGCCGAGGCGAGCCGAAGCTCGTCTCCGGCGTAGCTCACCCCGCCGGTGCCCCTCCTTCCTCTCGGGCCTTTGAGACACTGCCGCGACCCCATTCCGTTGCGATCCAAGGCCGGAGCCACCAAGTTCCTCGACGTCATCTTCGTCATCCTCCTCTACTTCACGGTGATGAGCGCCTCCATCGATCAGCACATCCTCCCGCCGCCTCCAACCTCCTCGACCTCGTACGACTCCAGCAGCACCCACACGGTGAAGCTCCGATCCTCTCCATATCCCTCTCTGGTCTCGGTTGTCCGCATAGCCATCGTTTCGCGCGTCCCCGGTTTCGGCCGCCATGGCGGTGACCTTGAGCTCGAGCTCGTGCACGTCGCTACACAGCACATCTGTCCGCCCTCACACTGTCGCTGCTGCACCCCATGTATAGCGCACCCGACCCGCGCCTCGCACACACCCCTCACCTTGCGCCCTTGGGTCGTTGCCTCCTGCCTGGCCGCACTTCGCCGCCATGGCCTCAAGCTTCTGCCCGCGCATACCCGCACATGCATGCATGTCCGCGCACGCCCCACCGAAGCCTCCCTAGCAGGATTCCGCACCCCTGCTGCATCTCTGCATCTACCAAGGTCGCTGCCTTGCTCGTCACCATCATCGCCGGCGAGCAGCGCGTGTTCTTGGAAATCAAGGCCTGGTCCTCGATTTCGTTCATATAGTGTAGCGCCTCGGTTTCAGACACACGCACATCCTCAGTGCAGTGGCTAGAGCCTCTTGCCTCCATCCTGGAGGTTAAGGGATAAAATCCCTGCGGATGCACCTTTTTTTCCTTGCTTCTCTGTTTTAATCGAGCACACACACACTCTTTCGTTTTGGGCCATATCTATCTTGGGCCTCGCACAGTGAGCTGCTTCTAGCCTATGTATTTTTTTCTCTGTTCTCTGTGATTTAACATTATTCCCGTGAATTGCATAATTACAGAAAAATGCCATTTTCTTGCATTGCTCATATTTAAATAACCATGCATCAGGATTAATTATACCTTATATGTAATATGCTTAGAATTTCATCTAGTTTCATAATATGCCACTTTCAACCATGTTTGAATGTTAAACTTGTTGTTTGTGTAATTTTGCATAAATGTCATGTTAAAATGCTTTATTTCATAACTATTTAACCGTAGCTCCAAATCTAACAAACTTTATATGTAAATGGGGTAGAAAAATGCCTAGTTTAACATGGTGGCATCACTTTGCATGTTTAACAACTATAAAATTTGGTTTAGGGCAGAACAGTACCAAACCTAATATAAGCATATGAGGATTTTTCGGAATTGTTGTTCGTTGTCTCTGGCCTCATTTAAACTTGACTAGATAGGTAGTTTTCTTTTGCTTCACCCTCTTGCCATTTTTAACAACGTTTAATATTTTGGGTACATAAGCAAGATCAAACTAAATAGGTCACGTGGTGTTTCGTCAATATGCAACGGAGTTGCATATTGAGCTCCACTTAATTTGTAGGGTTGCTTGTGCACTTTGCCATGCCATGCTTCATTAAACCGGACATGCATCATACTTGATTGTGCATCATACCATGATTATGTGATGGTTGTTTACCATGTTGTGTGCTTCTTTCCGGTGTTGCTTCTTCGGGTTGGTTCCGATAACGTCGCGTTTGTGAGGAACCGTTTGACTACGTCCGTATATCTTCTTCGTGGACTCATTCTTCTTCCTTGCGGGATCTTAGGCAAGATGACCATACCCTCGAAATCACTTCTATCTTTGCTCGCTTAGTTGCTCGCTCTTTTGCTATGACTATGCTGTGATACCTACCACTTGCTTATCATGCCTCTCATATTGTTGAACCAAACCTCTAACCCACCTTGTCCTAGCAAACCGTTGTTTGGCTATGTTACCACATTGCTCAGCCCCTCTTATAGCATTGTTAGTTGCAGGTGAAGATTGAAGTTTGTTCCTTGTTGGAACATGGAGATGTTGTTCCTTGTGGGAACATGTTTACTTGTTAGGATATCACAATATATCTTATTTAATTAATGCATCTATATACTTGGTAAAGGGTGGAAGCTTTGGCCTTATGCCTGGTGCTTTGTTCCACTCTTGCCGCCCTAGTTTCCGTCATATCGGTGTTATGTTCCTGGATTTTGCGTTCCTTACGCGGTTGGGTTATAATGGGAACCCCTTGACAGTTCGCCTTGAATAAAACTCCTCCAGCAAGGCCCAACCTTGGTTTTACCATTCGCCACCTAGCCTTTTCCCTTGGGAGTCGCGCATCCCAAGGGTCATCTTTATTTTAACCCCCCCAGGGCCAGTGCTTGTCTAAGTGTTGGTCCAAACTAGAGCCCCTTGCAGCGCCACCTCGGGGAAACTCGAGGGCTGGTTTTAGTTGTACGGATTGCTTATCTAGTGTTGCCCTGAGAACGAGATATGTGCAGCTCCTATCGGGATGTCGGCACATCGGGTGGTCTTGTTGGACTTGTTTTACCATTGTCGAGGATGTCTTGTAACCGGGATTCCGAGCCTAATCGGGTCTTCTCGCTAGAAGGAATATCCTCCATTGACCGTGAGAGCTTGTGATGGACTAAGTTGGGACACCCTGCGGTTATGGGCAGATGGGAATTTGTTAATGTCCGGTTGTAGAAAACCTGAAGGTGACCTTAATTAAAATACATCAAACGCGTGTGTAACCGTGATGGTCTCTTCTCGGCGGAGTCCGGGAAGTGAACACGGTGTTGGAGTAATGCTTGACGTAGGTTGTTCTAGGATCACTTCTTGATCATAGTTTCTCGATCGTGCTTTGTCTTCTCTTCTCTCTCTCTTTTGCGTATGTTAGTCACCATATATGCTAGTCACTTGCTGCAGCTCCACCTCATACCTTTTACCCTTCCTATAAGCTTAAATAGTCTTGATCGAGAGGGTGTGAGATTGCTGAGTCCCCGTGACCCACAGATACTTCCAAAACCAGCTTGCAGGTGTCGTTGAACCGAGCAGGTGACGCAACCAAGCTCAAGGGGAGCTCGATGAAGATCTTGTCCTTTGTGTTGTTTCGTTCTAGTTGATCAGTAGTGGAGCCCAGTTGGGGTCGATCGAGGATCTGTGTAGCATTTGGGGTAGTCTTCTTTTATTTTGGTTCCATAGTCGGACCTTGATTGTATCTGGATGATGTAATGCTTTATTCGTGTATTGTGTGAAGCGGCGACTGTAAGCCAACTATGTATCCTTTTTTTCCTTATGTATTACATGGGTTGTTTGCGAAGATTATCTCACTTGCGACATTGCTTTCAATGCGGTTATGCCTCTAAGTCGTGCTTCGACACATGGGAGATATAGCCGCATCGAGGGCGTTACACTAGACCAGGGGGAGGTTCTATAAATTGTTAAGTTGGCGCCGTAGGATGACTCCTCGGCTGCCGGACACAGGGTGGAAAAAGCCCCCATGGGGACTAGCAGTGGGGGCCAAGTTTTCTTCGGCCCTCAACCGGAGACCATTTCGGAGACCTACACGGCTTCGGAGTCCAGCGAACGGCCTTCCCCGAAAGGAGGAGGTGTGCCTGTTCCACCGATGACCTCTGTCCAACCAGAGGCATCAGACAATCTGCTGGAAGCGCTGCGAGGCGCCGCCATTGTGGATGAGCACCATGTCCTTATGGGTACGGTGATCGAAAAGGTTCAGTCCGCCAAAACCAGACTGACCGAGGCCTGCACTAGCCTTTTAACAGGCTTTGAGGTAACAATTGTAGAAATAATATCACGATGTGGACAATATCCCCTGATGCTCTGTTCGGTGTACGGAAAGGGAAAGCCGAACAGGGGATCAAAATAATTTTCACACGAGTCTAACGTAATATGTCTATGTGAGTAAGCAGGCGTCACTGCTGGCTGCTGCCGTTCACACTGCGCAGGTCTCTGGACTGAAGCAGAACCTGGAGCGGGCCGAGAAAGATCTTGGCCTCGTGAAAAAGCAGCTGGAGGACAGCAAAGGTATGCAGTAACCTGCGTGTATGTTTAGGAAGGATGAATGGTTCACGCTGACTAAAATGCCATGAACTTTACTAGGGGCCACGACCAAGGTGGCGGCCCTTTAGAAGGCAATAGAGAAGGCCGAGGACAAAGTAGCCAAGGAACACACCGCGCGCGAGAAGCACAAGGCCCGGGTCGGCGAAGTTTAGCAAGAGCTCCAGGACACCGTCAATAAGTGTGAGTCCTTGGAGCGTGATTCTAAGACGCAAGCATTCGAACTTGCAAAGGCCCTCCAGAGCGCACAGGAGGCTCGAGCGGAAGCCCAGAGGGCCCTTCAAGATATCTAGGCGGCCCGGAAGATCCCGGCGGGTAAGGCTTTCATTATGAGAAGAAAGTCTATGAAGGAAGCGTTCCTTTTACTTACCCGAATTTGGAGCTCTCCAGGAGAGTTTACGGATTTGCCGCGGAACGTATCAGATGCTGCCGAGTTCTATCGAGCCGAGGAGGGGAGTTCTACGGAGAACCTGTTTTGTTCTTAATATCGTGTGCCCGAACATCCGGTGTCCTTCAGCGACCAGCTGAAACAGCTGGTCGAGCTGCACAAGGCGGCCGAGCTAGCCATGAAGGAGCTGATAGTTCGACTATGGCCTGTCACGCCAATACCTAGCAGCTACTTCAGACTTGTGAAGTGGTCGGTCTATATCGAAGGTGCATGGATGGCCTTTGCCCACGTCAAAACGCACTGGGCGAAGATGGATGCCAAGAAGCTAATGACCGAGGGGCGACCCGAGGGCAAGGAGCACCGCCGACCCGAGTTGTATTTTGATGGTGTCCTGGAGGGATCCCGCATTGTTGTGGATCGCTGTACGAAAGACACGATCTTTGAATGAATGTATGTGATCTCCCTCTGCCTTGTATGATAAAACAAAGTGTTTATGCAATATAGTGCTTGTTATGTTTTTAAATTTTTACTTCCTGTGCGGCCGTGTTGTATAAAATCTGAGGGTTAACCAGTCGCCGGCTTCTGCCCCCACATAGGTAGTACATGGGTGTTCGGGATGGAATCTAATCAATCTTGATCCAATTAGATGGTCCTTGAAGGAGTTTTTTAGCGCAACGAACCAGGTAACCAGACTATGGGGCTGTAATGCCCTCACTTAGCCATAGGAGTGTGACAATGAAAACACGGGCACATCCCCTAGTATCCGAACTAGAGTGCTATAAGCGTCTGATCAGGAAGTACCAATCCTTCGCGTAATGCGGAAGAAATCTCCAACGATTTGCAACCTCCGAACAGTTGACCGTCTCTCGCCACATCAGGACAGTTAGTTTTCGGATTTCTCTACTGAGGTGCTCCTTTGGATAAACCAATGCACAATCATAGTAGTTCTCCCTTTACTACCTTAGCCGATGTAGAGGAACGTAAGGTAGCAAGCACAGGAGCCGGGCAACCTAACTATTGGCCAAAGACATGATTCGGACCCAATGCATATAATGCTAAATTCGGTGTACCGAACTATACTTATAAAAAGTGTTCGGACTTTTGTTGCCATAATGTGGGCTGCTATGAAGCCCTTGGTGAGCATCGAGCGTACCAAAGTGTACGGGTGCTACCTGATAGAATTATCTACAGGGGAGCTGAAAAAAAGAAAGAGAACAGGAAAGATACGAACGTAAAAGCTGGAGTCCTGCAGCTCCAGCCGCAAACTGTACTCATTGTAATTTAATTAGTACGTCAAAGCGCATTGATACAGGTAGTGCGATAAGCAACATGTTATTTGACATGCCGAAACCAAGGGAGAGCTGCATGTGGGTCCTGATCAGAAACAGGAAATTTATCGTTAACGGAATCACCTAAAAAGTCCCCCATATGTCTGCATTTCTCGCCATCTTGGTGTGTTTATCCTTTAAGAGGACCGATGACAAGACCACCAGATGGTGCCTGTGGGATTGAGACCTGAAAAGGAAACAAGTAAAAGTGAAAGTAAATGTGTATCCGATATTGGTTGAGCCGTACTATGGACCACAAGCTAGCTATGCCTCTGTCGATGCCCGTGGAATTTTGAGTGTGTAGTTATGTACGCGCGACACGAATGCCACCACTTGATCGGAACTACGACGGAGGCCGGATTGCTAGTTGAGCTCCTAACGAGCCGAGCTCTCCTGCTGCAAAGTAGTTCGGACCCTCTTAACAGTGTCCATGGGATCGGCAGCTGAATTAAGGTTCTGCTTTAGAAGGTCGATCTGTACTTATGCTGCTAGGGCAGCTGTGTGCTCTTCTATACGGAGGGAGCATTCCGTATTTCCGTTAACCGTTATGACGCCGCACGGACCGAGCATCTTAAGCTTGACATAAGCATAGTGTGGTACTGCGTTGAATCGAGCAAATGCAGTTCGTCAGAGCAGTGCATGATAGCCGCTGCGGAATGGGACGATATCGAAGATTAACTCCTCGCTTCAGAAGTTGTCCGGAGATCTGAAGACAACCTCTAATGTGATTGAGCCCGTACAGCAGGCCTCTACACCTGGTATGACTCCTTTGAAGGTAGTCCTGGTGGGCTTGATCCGAGATGGGTTAATGCCCATTTTTCGCGTTGTATCCTGATAGAGCAGATTAAGTCTACTACCTCCGTCCATAAGGATGCGAGTCAGGTGGAACCCATCAATTATTGGGTCTAAGACCAGTGCGGCTGAGCCACCGTGACTGTCAGGACCCCGACTCAATGCCACATCGATCTAGCATGTAACACCTCATATCACTTTGCGGCCTCACGCACGGTATTCCCACGGGTGTCGCCTTACCTTTGCCCGGGACCGTTTGCGCCTTTTGGCACACGTATATGACAGCGTCGCTAGCATCCATATGATAAGGAGCCCGGGCTGACATGGCTAGTCGTAAACCCAAAGTGGCACAGACTTACAGGGACAGGCATCCATGACCCATCATCGAACGTGTCGGTCATCAGCGAGTGAATCCAGGCTGTAGCACTGGGCTAGCAGGACTCCGGTGAACCGGGCTGTAGCGGGCTAATAGGACTCCGGTATTCATCGCGTGACATTTCCCCGAAGGGACAGACACAGGAACGAAGAAGGACACATGCCGGCCAGCCTAAGTGTTCCGGAGCAGTAGCAAGCTACCAAGGCTCAATGGAAACACTAGGAGACATTTCCCGGTAAGAGAGGCTACTAAAGATAAACAACTAGATGGTCAGATCCCACACATACCAAGCATTTCAATAACATACACACAATATGCTCGATATGTGCAAATACAACATGACATCACAACATGATTCTACGACTCAAGTATTTAATCAATAGGCTCCGAGGAGCGAGATATTACAAACATGGGTCTCATGACCCAACACTCAGAGCATACAAGTCAAAGCACAAGCGGAAGCTATCATGTCTGGGTACAGACATCTATAAATGAAAAAGGCAGAGAAGCCTGACTATCTACCAGATCCTGCCGAGGGCACAAGATCGTAGCTGAGGTAACAAGCTAAACGTCGAAGTCCACGCGGAACTACTAGCGAGACCGAAGTCTCTCTGCAAAAAACATAAAATAGGCAAACGTGAGTACAAATGTACCCAGCAAGACTTACATCAGAACTAACTACATATGCATCATTATCAACAAAGGGGTGGTGGGGTTTAACTGCAGCAAGCCAGCTTTGACTCGGTGGCTATCCTAAACTACGACTGCAATGTAACTCTTTTGAGGTGGCGCACACGAGTCCACATATTCACCATATCAATACACCACCATGGAACCGCTCCCGTCTCCCTACGAGAACGCCATCCATAGCACTCACGCTTATCTTGCGTATTTTAGAGTATCCACTTTCACTTGTCTATGAACTGATATAAGCAACCCAGAAGTCCTTTACCGTGGACACGGCTATTCGAATAGATGATGTTAACCCTGCAGGGGTGTACTTCTTCACACACGCTCTCACCACTTACCGCCGTTTACACGACATGTACTCGGCAACCTTCAAGCGGAAGCCCAACGTGGGTGTTGGCCACGGCCTGCCTAAACACTCAAGTCTCTAGTCCAGGTTTATCGCCTATTCGGGTTCCATCCATGAGGAGATCCGGCCGGAGTTTCGCTCACAGCCCCAAACGATGTGAACAGGGTTCCCGAGACACCAAACGGGCGCCCGGTACACCGTGCCATGTGCCTACCGCATCACAACCCACCCCTACGGTAAGCGCTGCCCACGGCCTCCAGCATACTACAAACACCAGAAACTACTTGCAACTCCTGGACAGAGGACAAGGGTGATTAAGAAGCCGAGAGGGTCCATTGGTTTCGGGCCCAATGCGTGGTAGTAGCTGAATCATGGATCACAAACACAGAACTCAGTTCCTGAGGACGGCTGCAATGAGACAACCCACCATGTACTCCTACATGGCCTCTCACCGCTACCTTTACCAAATCGTGTTCACACACTTAGCTCACACACAGTAGGACATGTTCACACGCCTCTGATTCATCCCCGATGAATCAGACCTGACTCAACTCTAAGCAGTAGAAGGCATGACAACAAACATAAATGAGTAGGCACATCAGGGCTCAAACAACTCCTACTCATGCTAGTGGGTTTCATCTATTTACTGTGGCAATGACAGGTCATGCAAAGGATAAAGGGGTTCAGCTACCGCAGCAAGTAATAGTTGAATCGTTGTTGTCCTAATGCAGTAAAAGAGAGCAGGAGCGAGAGAGTGGGATTGTATCGGAATGAACAAGGGGGTTTTGCTTGCCTGGCACTTCTGAAGATAACATTGAGTCTTCATCAGTGTCAACGATCACATCATCGGTATCGCGTCTATCGAGAGGGGACAAATACCGGCAAGACAGAAAAACACAATCAATGCAATGCACAATATGATGCATGATCATGACATGGAAAAATGAATGTGTTTTGGGCTAATGCAACTAGCAACAGATTAAATGAAGTTGGTTTGAATACAAGATTCAAATTCAAACTCCATATGTGATTATTTAAATGCCCTTTATATGATTTGTGCTAAACAGCATCTATAAGTTGTTCTAACATGCATGAAAATGGTACAGATGGATTCCTTGAATTTTTCTGATAATTTTTCATATATAAATTATTTAATTTGGAGTTACGGTTAATTTTCTATGATTTATTGAAGTTTTAGGCATTTTCTGGAATTTCCTGAATTATAAACAATCCAGTAATTGAATTAATGCGCCAGCCTGACGTCATCATGACGTCAGCAGGTCCACTGGGCGCCTCCAGGTCAAACCTGACGTGTGGGGGCCACACGTCAGTGACACAGGGCTGTTAGCTCACTGACAGGTGGGGTCAGGTCAACAGACAAGTCAGCAGGTCAATACTGACGTGTGGGGTCGGTCAACGTCCATGTCAGCGTGGTCAAAGCTGACGGGTGGGGCCCATGTGGTTAGTTAAACTAAACAGAAAAAATACTAATCCTAATTAGGCGCAGGGGCCCACATGGCAGTGGCTCATAGGGTGATTAGCCCCTAATTAAGTGGCCACATCGGCCCGCCGGAGTTTGGCCGGCGGTGACCACAGAGCACGGCGGAGCACGCCGGACTTGCGCTAGGGGCATCGGATTCGCGCGCTGAGGGCACCGGGGTGTAGCCCGGGCTCTCCCGCATCTGATGGGGTAGGTGGGAGGCTGCGGGGACGCCGGGGCTCGCCGGAGTGGAGGCCGCGGCGGCTGCCGGAGCTCGGGTTTGGGCGGAGCGAGGTTACGGAGCACTAGGGGGCTGGCTGAGGGGGCTATGCGGACTCCTGGGGCAGCTAGGAGCACGCTAGGCTCGTCGGACTGGCCGCGACAGCATGTCAGTGCCATGCCCGGCGTCCATGGCGGACGGCGGCGCTCGGTACGGTGGCTAGCATGGCTACTGCACGGGAGACCAACGGGGAGAGAGGGGAAACGTAGGAGAGCTCACGGAGGGGCTAGCGGAGGAGACGACGAAGTCGGGGAAGCTCTGGACGCGCCGAATCGGTGGAGTCGATCTCCGGGCACCGGAGGTGAAGACGACGATGCTCCGGTCGACTGCGGCCTCCTCTGGTCGCGTGCGTCGCGTGTGTAGCTTCACGGGGTCAGGGCGGAGCTCAGGGATGCAAAGTGGGAGCGAGGGGGTGGCTGTGGCCCCGGTAACGGCGTCGGCGGCGATGGGCTCCGCTCGGGCGCATGCAGGGAGGGAAGCAGAGGAGGGAACGGGGTCCAGGGGAAGAGAGGGGAGGTGCAGGGGGCGAGGGGAATTGCGTGGCGTGAGGGGGAGGCTCGGGAACGCCTCGGTGGAAGCAGGAGGTGGCCAAGGCGGCATCGGCGCTCGCCACCGAGCTGCTTCGGTGCGAGGGGAGGAAGAAGACAAGGGGGAGGAGGTGGGCTGGGCCGGCCAGGTGGGGGGGGGGAGCTGGGCCGGCTACAGGTAAGTGGCCCAGGTACGGGTCTTTCTCTCTCTCTCTCTCTTATAATTCTGTTCTGTTTTATCTTTTCTATTTTCTGCAATTTGTTTTTGATTGATTTAAAATATCAAATCATTTTATAAAATCCTGGAAACAGTTATGGGTGCTTTCTGAATTATTTCAGTGACCCCTAACAATTTCCAACATTTATTTGAACATTTAAATTATTTATAGTATTTAAATGCCCAAGGTCAAATACAATATGGTTTAATTCAGTGACCAAATATGTCTTGCAAAAATATAAACCATTTTTGGTAGATGCTTCCACCTCAAACCAGAAATGTTGAACATTTTTAGAGGACATTTTGAGTTCAATGAAAAAGGTTTTATTTTGACCCTAGTGGAATTCATTTGGTGCTAGGGCTTAGTCAATCCCCATCTCAGGTTTAAATGAAATTTAAACATGATGTAACATTCTAATGCATGCACTAGGCATTGTCAGAACTAGGGATGTGACAACTCACCCCCACTAAACAAGAATCTCGTCTCGAGATTCAAGCGTAGGGTAAGGTGAAGGGGAAACGCAAACTAGTACACTCCTCACGATCCAGGTTGCACTTCTGTTGAACGTTGATTCATTCACCATCATTGTCTTGTCGTCTTGCTCTGAGAATTCCAGCTAATCATGGCACGAAGAGGAAAGGAAAACTCTGGAAGGATCGGTCTTCTCGAAGATCGAACAACTCACGGAATGAGACATAGGACCATCTCTCGGGTTGAGAGACGAGATACACATCGAGAGGGGTGGAAAGAAACGGATGACGAAGGTTCACTAGATAGACAACAATTCCACACTTAAAAAGGTGGTAAACGATTGTCAATGTAGCGAGGAGTTAAGTTGTCATGACACCATAATGATGCACCTTAGGGAAGGTGACTCATAGAAATATCCCCTTAAGTGGCAAAAAGAATTACCTTTGATTCAAAGATCATTGAAACTCTTTAAACCAGCCTAAGGCAATTTTCGAGCGATCGTTTGGAGGGGGTCGGTAGAATGGCATATCCAGACTTGGATGATGTGGATTACCTTGTTGAAGACAACGTAATGGATAAATTTTCTTACCACCAGAAATGGAAGAGACCCATGGTAGAATGGCACAATGGCGGTGCAAGCTGGGAACAGAATGCAAATGCTGGGAATGATTCTGGTAACTGGGGAAGAACCCAACAATAGAGAGTGAATTCACTGTTTGAATAGGTCATAGCATTGCCGAGGAAACTGAAAGCAAACCCAGTTAGTGCCGATGATAAGACGTAGCGCTTGTGCGTGCTCTCAAGAACTTGAGCATTTCCATAATCATCAAGGTTTTACCAACATCCGTGTCAAGGATCCTGGCAACACAACTTGCTACCATGATGAATGATGATGGATGATGCAGATGCAAAGGAAGATAACACCTTCTCAGATTTCATCTTAGCGAGGCCAAGGGAACGAAATCTGGATGATCGACCGAGAGACATTTAGCACTCCGCTTCTAATGTTCTCCTTGACGTGCTAGTGTAACCCATTCATAGATATGGTTTGATAACTAGAACATCAAGTAAAGGTCGGACTTCGGGAGCAATATAATCCATAAGGAACAGTTACGGAGGTAAATCCTACGAAATCCTTATGGGGAGGTGGCCAACTTCCGCAAACAAGATACTACAATGATAGGTCTTCCGGCTGGGTGTGTTGGCCACGACATCCACTTTACCAGTTATCGAGGGACCAATATTATAGTTCTTGGGAAATGTTCCAACCATCATAACTGCCTGAGATTCAGATCTGGTTGGTGTCAGGATATTCCAGACTCATCGAGTCTAGGAAGGAAAACGAAAGTTTGCAACACAAATCGACGAGGTGACGTTGCGAGATACTCGGGAAATGAACTACGATAGTAAGCTCCAAAACATGAGCTGGTTCTGCTACAAACATGTGAACACGTTGTCCCAGACAAGCATGACCACGTGGTAGTCTTATAATAAAACACTACCGAGTTCAGGTGGGGAACCATCAACGAGGATATCAAAATCCATGCATAAGGTATACTCTTAAGAAGGAACTTCTTCTCCTTGAACAAATCAATCAGTGGCTTGGTGTGCTAGGATATACATATGGAATGAAGATGATCAGTCTAACAGACCCTAGAATTCTTCGCACGTGCATGACCGACTTGGGATGATTCCAAAGGAGCAAAAACAAACTTTCTCGAATTCACGACGGCAACTTACATCAAAATGCACGTGAATCAAAGGAAGTCACTCCTTTCATCAAACAAGTACTTCATGAGCTAGCATGAAGAAAATGCTTTCAAAAGTTTCCAACACTAACTTAATGTTCAACAACATCATGGAGGAGATAAGGATGTTGTCAATGGGCTCAACAACAACTCATCGGAATTTCCATATCACTGGACTTCCACCATCATGTGAACACGGTGATAGCATTGGTCAGAACAAAAAGATATAATGGTGTATGCTCGAGGGATCAACCACGAGGAAGACAACATTACGAACATCGTTGGTTCTGACTTGATTTGACGATAGCCCACACTCAAATCAAAGGATTGATAAGACAATAGGTCCAGCAACTGATCACAGGGACCAATCGATGAAGATATCATCTTTCTTCTACACACACCACACAAGAATATCCCTTTGGAACGAACTAAGTCAGGCAAGCTTTTATCTTCCAACTCTCCAAGTTGTTGTCTAGCTTAACCAACTAGCTCAGGGATATCTAACACCGATTCTTGGAGAAAGGGTGGTTTACAAGAAACGAACTTGATCACGAGCTCAACATAGCGGTCAGGTGACAACCTGGTAATACTCCCGAGAAGATCTTCGGAAAATCACGAACCACCGATATGTTACTAAGCTCGAGAACAATCTTGCTTTTCAGGGCAAGTTGATATGATCAAATGAGCGAGGACTTGACAAAATCCTAACTCATCAATCAAAGAGTGCACCAGGAAGTAAGGACTAGGTAGCACAATCAACCTTAGGGCGATGATTCAAAAATCAACATGCTAAGAATGAGGTTATTGTCCATTAACTACCAAGCAACAAGGTTGCTAGGAGTATTGAATTCACACATCACGATTCATTTGTCGGCATTCCAGTTGCGACAACACGGAACCGAGGGATGAATAATGATGGTGAGAAGTATCACTACATCAAGAATTCACAAGAGCCGGTGCAATCATCATGAAAATCCTGACATAAAGATGGTAATACTTCAGGGTAGAACAGAATCAAAAGCTGGGCTGGCATTTTGATCTGCGGAGCACGATTGCTTTGACCCAATCCTAGATATGGATGAGGTACCGGAGTTTGTTTCTCCTAGTCATTCCGGAATAGAATGGCTTGACAGACCACAAGAGTAATAGGCATCGATGAACGAATGCACATATAATCTTGACTATCAATTGATAGACGAAGGTCAGTAGACAACTAAAGAGGGACAACTCAAAGGAACATATAACTTTCTGAGTTGTGGATGCATAGATTAGTATGTCGAACCAAGTTCAACATAATTCTTCCGGATAACCCATGCAGAAAGGTTGAGCTGGCAGAGTCACAATATAGCATGGAGAACTCATCGAGAGCACTCTTGTTGCCATCTTTTGGTTCAGAAGAACTCCTGCCAAGAATGGTTCATGGTATTTGGAAGAACGATATACCACGGACCTCGAGGACTATCGCAAAGGTTGCTAATAACCTACAGGCGCTAGCAATTACAATCAACATAAAGTAGGTAGAGTGAATCTCGGGTTCAAGAACCCAGGAACAGAATACCTATTACTAAGTAGCATCATGGAATGCCTTCGAGAATAAAGGCCAGAATCTCACACTGGGAACACAAAACATTGCTAAATTACTAGATGATCCCCTAAGACACCTAGGGTCATAATAATACCTCCAACATATATGTCAAGGTAACGGAGTACCTCAACCCACTGATTAGTGTGGTTAATCTGGCCCATGGGAACATTGAAACGGAAAGAAAGGATTTGCAAATGCATCAGACTACTTAGAAACCTGGGATGACTCGGACAGCATAACGGCTGTAAATGCTCAGAAAAGATTTGAGACATTCACAAAAATGGTGGCATAACCACTCAGAAGCACAATATCAAGGTTTCGAGATCAACAATTAACATACGGAAGTAGTAGGAACTGAACTGAGACTTAAATCCAACAATCTTATAAGTCCAATGATTAGTAAGACGTGATCCTGATAGAAAGAAGAGAAAGCCTAGTTTCTTAACCCCGTAGGAAAGAAGATGATGACTCAGATCAGAAAGCCATGAGGTATAAGGAGTAAAAAGAGCCTTACGTTCCATCCCACAATCAATTCCCTTATATAACTAAAGAATTTCTAGACTCAACTTCGACCAGTTTGGCTCGGTAATCCTACAGGCAGTCAAGCTCTGATACCAACGCTGTCAGGACCCCGACTCAATGCCACATCGATCTAGCATGTAACACCTCATATCACTTTGCGGCCTCACGCACGGTATTCCCATGGGTGTCGCCTTACCTTTGCCCGGGACCGTTTGCGCCTTTTGGCACACGTATATGACAGTGTCGCTAGCATCCATATGATAAGGAGCCCGGCTGACATGGCTAGTCGTGAACCCAAAGTGGCACAGACTTACAGGGACAGGCATCCATGACCCAGCATCGAACATGTCGGTCATCAGCGAGTGAATCCAGGCTGTAGCACTGGGCTAGCAGGACTCCGGTGAACCGGGCTGTAGCGGGCTAACAGGACTCCGGTATTCATCGCGTGACATTTCCCCGAAGGGACAGACATAGGAACGAAGAAGGACACATGCCGGCCAGCCTAAGTGTTCCGGAGTAGTAGCAAGCTACCAAGGCTCAATGGAAACACTAGGAGACATTTCCCGGTAAGATAGGCTACTAAAGATAAACAACTAGATGGTCAGATCCCACACATACCAAGCATTTCAATAACATACACACAATATGCTCGATATGTGCAAATACAACATGACATCACAACATGACTCTACTACTCAAGTATTTAATCAATAGGCTCCGAGGAGCGAGATATTACAAACATGGGTCTCATGACCCAACACTCAGAGCATACAAGTCAAAGCACAAGCGGAAGCTATCATGTCTGGGTACAGACATCTATAAATGAAAAAGGCAGAGAAGCCTGACTATCTACCAGATCCTGCCGAGGGCACAAGATCATAGCTGAGGTAACAAGCTAAACGTCGAAGTCCACGCGGAACTACTAGCGAGACCGAAGTCTCTCTGCAAAAAACATAAAATAGGCAAACGTGAGTACAAATGTACCCAGCAAGACTTACATCAGAACTAACTACATATGCATCATTATCAACAAAGGGGTGGTGGGGTTTAACTGCAGCAAGCCAGCTTTGACTTGGTGGCTATCCTAAACTACGACTGCAATGTAACTCTTTTGAGGTGGCACACACGAGTCCACATATTCACCATATCAATACACCACCATGGAACCGCTCCCGTCTCCCTACGAGAACGCCATCCATAGCACTCACGCTTATCTTGCGTATTTTAGAGTATCCACTTTCACTTGTCTATGAACTGATATAAGCAACCCAGAAGTCCTTTACCGTGGACACGGCTATTCGAATAGATGATGTTAACCCTGCAGGGGTGTACTTCTTCACACACGCTCTCACCACTTACCGCCGTTTACACGACATGTACTCGGCAACCTTCAAGCGGAAGCCCAACGTGGGTGTGGCCACGGCCTGCCTAAACACTCAAGTCTCTAGTCCAGGTTTATCGCCTATTCGGGTTCCATCCATGAGGAGATCCGGCCGGAGTTTCGCTCACAGCCCCAAACGATGTGAACAGGGTTCCCGAGACACCAAACGGGCGCCCGGTACACCGTGCCATGTGCCTACCGCATCACAGCCCACCCCTACGGTCAGCGCTGCCCACGGCCTCCAGCATACTACAAACACCAGAAACTACTTGCAACTCCTGGACAGAGGACAAGGGTGATTAAGAAGCCGAGAGGGTCCATTGGTTTCGGGCCCAATGCGTGGTAGTAGCTGAATCATGGATCACAAACACAGAACTCAGTTCCTGAGGACGGCTGCAATGAGACAACCCACCATGTACTCCTACATGGCCTCTCACCGCTACCTTTACCAAATCGTGTTCACACACTTAGCTCACACACAGTAGGACATGTTCACACGCCTCTGATTCATCCCCGATGAATCAGACCTGACTCAACTCTAAGCAGTAGCAGGCATGACAACAAACATAAATGAGTAGGCACATCAGGGCTCAAACAACTCCTACTCATGCTAGTGGGTTTCATCTATTTACTGTGGCAATGACAGGTCATGCAAAGGATAAAGGGGTTCAGCTACCGCAGCAAGTAATAGTTGAATCGTTATTGTCCTAATGCAGTAAAAGAGAGCAGGAGCGAGAGAGTGGGATTGTATCGGAATGAACAAGGGGGTTTTGCTTGCCTGGCACTTCTGAAGATAACATTGAGTCTTCATCAGTGTCAACAATCACATCATCGGTATCGCGTCTATCGAGAGGGGACAAATACCGGCAACACAGAAAAACACAATCAATGCAATGCACAATATGATGCATGATCATGACATGACAAAATGAATGTGTTTTGGGCTAATGCAACTAGCAATAGATTAAATGAAGTTGGTTTGAATACAAGATTCAAATTCAAACTCCATATGTGATTATTTAAATGCCCTTTATATGATTTGTGCTAAAGAGCATCTATAAGTTGTTCTAACATGCATGAAAATGGTACAGATGGATTCCTTGAATTTTTCTGATAATTTTTCATATATAAATTATTTAATTTGGAGTTACGGTTAATTTTCTATGATTTATTGAAGTTTTAGGCATTTTCTGGAATTTCCTGAATTATAAAAAATCCAGTAATTGAATTAATGCGCCAGCCTGACGTCATCATGACGTCAGCAGGTCAACTGGGCGCCTCCAAGTCAAACCTGACATGTGGGGGCCACACGTCAGTGACACAGGGCTGTTAGCTCACTAACAGGTGGGGTCAGGTCAACAGACACGTCAGCAGGTCAATACTGACGTGTGGGGTCGGTCAACGTCCATGTCAGCGTGGTCAAAGCTGACGGGTGGGGCCCATGTGGTTAGTTAAACTAAACAGAAAAAATACTAATCCTAATTAGGCGCAGGGGCCCACATGGCAGTGGCTCATAGGGTGATTAGCCCCTAATTAAGTGGCCACATCGGCCCGCCGGAGTTTGGCCGGCGGTGACCACAGAGCACGGCGGAGCATGCCGGACTTGCGCTAGGGGCATCGGATTCGCGTGCTGAGGGCACCGGGGCGTAGCCCGGGCTCTCCCGCATCTAATGGGGTAGGTGGGAGGCTGCGGGGACGCCGGGGCTCGCCGGAGTGGAGGCCGCGGCGGCTGCCGGAGCTCAGGTTTGGGTGGAGCGAGGTTACGGAGCGCTAGGGGGCTGGCTGAGGGGGCTATGCGGACTCCTGGGGCAGCTAGGAGCACGCTAGGCTCGTCGGACTGGCCGCGACAGCACGTCAGTGCCATGCCCGGCGTCCATGGCGGACGGCGGCGCTCGGTACGGTGGCTAGCATGGCTACTACACGGGAGACCAACGGGGAGAGAGGGGAAACGTAGGAGAGCTCACGGAGGGGCTAGCGGAGGAGACGACGAAGTCGGGGAAGCTCTGGATGCGCTGAATCGGTGGAGTCGATCTTCGGGCACCGGAGGTGAAGACGACGATGCTCCGGTCGACTGCGGCCTCCTCTGGTCGCGTGCGTCGCGTGTGTAGCTTCACGGGTTTAGGGCGGAGCTCAGGGATGCAAAGTGGGAGCGAGGGGGTGGCTGTGGCCCCGGTAACGGCGTCGGCGGCGATGGGCTCCGCTCAGGCGCGTGCAGGGAGGGAAGAAGAGGAGGGAACGGGGTCCAGGGGAAGAGAGGGGAGGTGCAGGGGGCGAGGGGAAGTGCGTGGCGTGAGGGGGAGGCTCGGGAACGCCTCGGTGGAAGCAGGAGGTGGCCGAGGCGGCATCGGCGCTCGCCACCGAGCTGCTTCGGTGCGAGGGGAGGAAGAAGACAAGGGGGAGGAGGTGGGCTGGGCCGGCCAGGTGGGGGGGGGGGAGCTGGGCCGGCTACAGGTAAGTGGCCCAGGTACGGGTCTTTCTCTCTCTCTCTTATAATTCTGTTCTGTTTTATCTTTTCTATTTTCTGCAATTTGTTTTTGATTGATTTAAAATATCAAATCATTTTATAAAATCCTGGAAACAGTTATTGGTGCTTTCTGAATTATTTCAGTGACCCCTAACAATTTCCAACATTTATTTGAACATTTAAATTATTTATAGTATTTAAATGCCCAAAGTCAAATACAATATGGTTTAATTCAGTGACCAAATATGTCCTGCAAAAATATAAACCATTTTGGGTAGATGCTTCCACCTCAAACCAGAAATGTTGAACATTTTTAGAGGACATTTTGAGTTCAATGAAAAAGGTTTTATTTTGACCCTAGTGGAATTCATTTGGTGCTAGGGCTTAGTCAATCCCCATCTCAGGTTTAAATGAAATTTAAACATGATGTAACATTCTAATGCATGCACTAGGCATTGTCAGAACTAGGGATGTGACAGTGACAGATACTGTTTGGATGATCTCAGCGATCAAAGGTGATCGGGCATGACGACCATGGGTTGAATTTTGGGGCGACTGGCTCTATCGCGTAGCTGTCCCTGAGCGCACGCTTGCGCTCCCTCTTGGGGATGTGGGCAATGTATATCATGTTTAGCGTTTTAATCTGAGGGGGAAACTTCTTCTGTCCCCCTATGTTCGGTTGCTGGGGCTCTTCGTCATTGTCCTCGCTTTGCGATCGCTTTTCCCTGTTGTCGGTGTTCAATTTGCCAGCCTGTTTAAAAACCCAGCAACCTCTATTTGTATGATTGGGTGGCTTGTCTGGGTTGCCATGAATCTGGCACGGACGATCAAGTATGTGGTCCAAGCTGGATGGTCCTTAATTGTTCTTTTGGAACGGCTTCTTCCGCTGACCGGAGTTAGAGCCCCTGAATCCGGCATTGACTGTCGTGTCCTCGGTGTTATCACTGTTGTTTCAGTGCTTGTATCTATTGCGTCGAGACTTGTCTTTGCTATTTTTAGCTTTAGGGGTGCCGTCATCGCTTGCATTGTTCTTGCTACAGGCCAACCAACTGTCCTCGCCCGCACAAAAGCGGGATATGAGTGCCGTGAGGGCTACCACGGATTTTGGCTTTTCTTGGCCGAGGTGGCGAGCGAGCCATTCGTCACAAATGCTGTGTTTGAAGGTTGCTAGGGCTTTGGCATCCGGATAATCGACGGTTTGGTTCTTTTTAGTTAAGAACCTAGTCCAGAATTTCCTGGCGGATTCTCTGGGCTGTTGGTATATATGGCTTAATTCATCAATGTCTAGAGGTCGAGCATTTGTACCTTGGAAGTTATCGAGGAAGGCCTCTTCCAAGTCCTCCCAGCTGCCAATAGAATTTGCAGGCAGATTGTTGAGCCAGTACCGAGCTGGCCCCTTGAGTTTTAAAGGGAGGTATTTGATGGCATGGAGGTCATCGCCGTGGGCCATATGAATGTGGAGAATGAAGTCTTCGATCTACACCGCGGGGTCCATGGTTCCATCATATGATTCTATATTCACGGGTTTGAACCCTTTTGGGAATTCATGATCTAGGACCTCATCCGTGAAGCAATGAGGGTGTGTGGCGCCTCTATATCGGGCCATATCGCGACGTAGCTCTGATGGAGTCCGTCTGCGGTTTTTGGCCTGCACATGACTAAGTTTGTCACGTCCAAATAACTCGCTGTCGTCGCGTGTCGAGGTACGCCATTGCGGTCTGTAGATTGATCTAGTATGTCCTGGTTCATTGTTCAGGGTTTGCCGGAGGTCATATGTATGCCCATGGGCTAATTTACCTCTGCCCGTGCGCTGAGGCGGGGCTGGCTGGTGTTCGGCGTGAGTTGTCATTTTGTCTTGACCATGTGGTGGTCGGTGAGCCGCATTGTACGATGGAGGTATGTAGTTCGGTGCCTCCTCGTTAAACTGAGGTAGCAATTTGCGCTTTGGGTAGCTTTTGGTTGGGCTCTTGAGGCCGTACTCTTTGGCTGCTAGGACATCCATCCATTTATCATTGAGCAGATCTTGGTTAGCTTGAAGCTGCTGCTGCTTCTTTTTCAGGCTCCTTGCCATGGCGATTAGCTGGTGCTTGAAGCGCTCCTGCTCCAGAGGTTCCTCAGGCACGATGAAATCGTCGGTGCCGAGTCTCACCCCATCCTTGGAGAGCGGAAGATAACTTCCGTCCTTTGAGTCTTCGCGCGTGGCCTGCTTGCCAGGGCTGGCCTGCCCATATTCCCGTTCATCTTATTCATTAGCTGTTTCAACGAGGTCTTCATTGTCTTTGGCACCTTCTGGAGTATTTTCTTCTCCTGTGCCGGTGTTGCTCTCTTTACTGCGGCGTGACTTAGAGCGGTGCTGCGGACACCGACGCTTGGATTGTATTTCGGAAGGTTTATCCTTGGTTGGATCTTCCTTGTCATTGTCGTTGCTCTCCTTTGGTGCATCCACCATGTATACATCATACGAGGAAGTGGCCGTCCAGCGTCCTGTAAACGGCGGGTTCTGGGACTCTTCTTCTCCGACATCGTCGTCCATACCATCGATGTCCTCAGAGTCGTAATCAAGTGTGTCGGTCAAATCCTCGACCATGGCGATGAAGTGGGTGGCGGGTGGGAAGCAAAATTCTCCACCATCTGCCCCTAGTTCGAACTGCATATGGTTCGGCTGTGAGTCCTCTGCCAAGGACATGTTGTTTAACAAGTTTAGCACATCACCCAAAGGCGAGTGGTGGAAGATGTCTGCGGTGCTGAACTTCAAGATCGATAAACGATCAAGTTCGGCGTCCGCGGGCTCACATGGTTTGGAACTTATGGCTGGAGACGAGTCCGGAGTTCCGGTGACAAAGATGTCGTGAGAGATTGAGTCTATTTTCGGCTCCAGCGCCGTGGAATCTATGGCCTCCGTGGTGGGGTTGATCCTCCCGTCCAAGGATGGTGCAGCTTGCTCCGGATCTAGGGCCAGAGCGGTTACAGGGGCAATCTCCTAGATGTGGCCAGATGACAGATTTAGGTCATGGTCATAGGGGTGACTGGGAGCGGCTATCGCGATCTCGAATCCGGCGAAGATCAAGTCTCCACAGTTGTCCGCAACATAGTTAGGGCTCCCAAATCTGACCTGATGGCCAGGGGCGTAGCTTTCGATCTGCTCCAGATGGCCAAACAAGTTGGCCCGCAGTGCGAAGCCGCCGAACACGAAGATCTATCTGGGGAGAAAAGTTTCTCCTTGGACGGCGTCATTATTAACGATTGAAGGGGCCATCTAACCTTTTAGCGACAGCATAGAGGAACTCTAAATGAAAGCACCAATGTCGGCGTCAAAACCGGTGGATCTCGGGTAGGGTGTCCCGAAATTTGCGTCTATGGTCGATGGTAACAGGAGACAAAGGGACACGGTGTTTAAGTAGGTTCGAGCCCTCTCTGTGGAGGTAATACCCTATGTCCTGCTTGATTGATATTGATGAATATGAGTATTACAAGAATTGATCTACCTCGAGATCGTAATGGCTAAAACCCTAGAGGTCTAGCTTGTATGGCTATGATAATGAGTATCTCCTATACCAACTAAGTCCTCCAGTTTATATAGACACGTAAGGATCTAGGGTTATACAAGGTCGGTTACAAAGAAGGGAATCTACATATTCGGTGGCCAAGCTTGCCTTCCATGCCAAGGAGAGTCCCATCTGGACACGGATGCAGTCTTCGGTCTTTGTATCTTCACAGCCCATCAGTCCGGCCCATGGCCAACAGGCCGGATGCTCGAGGACCCCTTAGTCCAGGACTCCCTTAATGGGATTTTGTGAATATTACCCCTCTTGCGAAAAACCACCATGCGATTATTCCTCTAAGTCGTGCCTCGACACATGGGAGATATAGCCGCATCGTGGGCGTTACATTACTGCAGCAAGCCAGCTCCGACTCTTGGCTATTCCATCCTACGTATGATAGTAGTTTTAAAAAATGAGATAGCACGCACGGGTCCACTAATCACCCCAACAATACTCCACCGTGGATCCTCTCCCATCTTCCTATGAGAGGGCCATCCACGACACTGACACTTGTCTTGAGTTTTTTATGATTAACCAATAACTTATCTATGAACTGCATCTACAACCAAGTAGTCCATTACTGCGGACGCGGCTATTCAAATAGATCATGATAACCCTGACTCAAAGGAACCCGTCCCTGTCCCATCAGCAATGTTCCCTCTGCCCATGCGCTGAGGCGGGGCTGGCTGGTGTTCGGCGTGAGTTGTCGTTTTGTCTCGACCATGTGGTGGTCGGTGAGCCGCATTGTACGATGGAGGTATGTAGTTCGGTGCCTCCTCGTTAAACTGAGGTAGCAATTTGCGCTTTGGGTAGCTTTTGGTTGGGCTCTTGAGGCCGTACTCTTTGGCTGCTAGGACATCCATCCATTTATCATTGAGCAGATCTTGGTTAGCTTGAAGCTGCTGCTGCTTCTTTTTCAGGCTCCTTGCCGTGGCGATTAGCTAGTGCTTGAAGCGCTTCTGCTCCAGAGGTTCCTCAGGCACGATGAAATCGTCGGTGCCGAGGCTCACCCCATCCTCGGAGAGCGGAAGATAACTTCCGTCCTTTGAGTATTCGCGCGTGGCCTGCTTGCCAGGGCTGGCCTGCCCATATTCCCGTTCATCTTATTCATTAGCTGTTTCAACGAGGTCTTCATTGTCTTTGGCACCTTCTGGAGTATTTTCTTCTCCTGTGCCGGTGTTGCTGTCTTTACTGCGGCGTGACTTAGAGCGGTGCTGCGGACACCGACGCTTGGATTGTATTTCAGAAGGTTTATCCTCGGTTGGATCTTCCTTGTCATTGCCGTTGTTCTCCTTTGGTGCATCCACCATGTATACATCATACGAGGAAGTGGCCATCCAACGTCCTGTAAACGGCGGGTTCTGGGACTCTTCTTCTCCGACATCGTCGTCCATACCATCGATGTCCTCAGAGTCGTAATCAAGTGTGTCGGTCAAATCCTCGACCATGGCGATGAAGTGGGTGGCGGGTGGGAAGCAAAATTCTCCACCGTCTGCCCCTAGTTCGAACTGGATATGGTTCGGCTGTGAGTCCTCTGCCAATGACATGTTCTTTAACAAGTTTAGCACATCACCCAAAGGCGAGTGGTGGAAGATGTCTGCGGTGCTGAACTTGAAGATCGATAAACGATCAAGTTCGGCGTCCGCGGGCTCACATGGTTTGGAACTTATGGCTGGAGACGAGTCCGGAGTTCCGGTGACAAAGATGTCGTGAGAGGTTGAGTCTATTTTCGGCTCCAGCACCGTGGAATCTATGGCCTCCGTGGTGGGGTTGATACTCCCGTCCAAGGATGGTGCAGCTTGCTCCGGATCTAGGGCCAGAGCGGTTACAGGGGCAATCTCCTAGATGTGGCCAGATGACAGATTTAGGTCATGATCATAGGGGTGACTGGGAGCGGCTACCGCGGTCTCGAATCCGGCGAAGATCAAGTCTCCACAGCTGTCCGCAACATAGTTAGGGCTCCCAAATCTGACCTGATGGCCAGGGGCGTAGCTTTCGATCTGCTCCAGATGGCCAAACAAGTTGGCCCGCAGTGCGAAGCCGCCGAACACGAAGATCTATCTGGGGAGAAAAGTTTCTCCTTGGACGGCGTCATTATTAACGATTGAAGGGGCCATCTAACCTTTTAGCAACAGCATAGAGGAACTCTAAATGAAAGCACCAATGTCGGCGTCAAAACCGGTGGATCTCGGGTAGGGGGTCCCGAAATTTGCGTCTATGGTCGATGGTAACAGGAGACAAAGGGACACGGTGTTTAAGTAGGTTCGAGCCCTCTCTGTGGAGGTAATACCCTATGTCCTGCTTGATTGATATTGATGAATATGAGTATTACAAGAATTGATCTACCTCGAGATCGTAATGGCTAAAACCCTAGAGGTCTAGCTTGTATGGCTATGATAATGAGTATCTCCTATACCAACTAAGTCCTCCAGTTTATATAGACACGTAAGGATCTAGGGTTATACAAGGTCGGTTACAATGAAGGGAATCTACATACTCGGTGGCCAAGCTTGCCTTCCATGCCAAGGAGAGTCCCATCTGGACACGGATGCAGTCTTCGGTCTTTGTATCTTCACAGCCCATCAGTCCGGCCCATGGCCAACAGGCCGGATGCTCGAGGACCCCTTAGTCCAGGACTCCCTTAATGGGATTTTGTGAATATTACCCCTCTTGCGAAAAACCACCATGCGGTTATTCCTCTAAGTCGTGCCTCGACACATGGGAGATATAGCCGCATCGTGGGCGTTACATTACTGCAGCAAGCCAGCTCCGACTCTTGGCTATTCCATCCTACGTATGATAGTAGTTTTAAAAAATGAGATAGCACGCACGGGTCCACTAATCACCCCAACAATACTCCATCGTGGATCCTCTCCCATCTTCCTACGAGAGGGCCATCCATGACACTGACACTTGTCTTGAGTTTTTTATGATTAACCAATAACTTATCTATGAACTGCATCTGCAACCAAGTAGTCCATTACTGCGGACGCGGCTATTCAAATAGATCATGATAACCCTGACTCAAAGGAACCCGTCCCTGTCCCATCAGCAATGTTCCCTCTTCGAACATGTATCTATGTCTAGTCCAGACACTATGCCATGTCGTGTGTCACCTGGACACACTCGTCGTGCGTCACCTGCCCGCACACCTAACCACAAATGTCCGTGTAACTACAAGGTAGGCTCTAATAAGCACGGAACTCAATTCCTATGATCCGTATCATGATACAATCCACCATGTTCTCCAACACTGTCTCTCTTCACCACCTTTACCAAATTGTGTTCACACACTTGGCTCTCAACAACAGGACATGTTTACCACCATTCCAATCCATCCTGGATGAATCAGACCTGACACAACTCTAAGCATAGCAGGCATAACAAGCAAGCATGAATGAGTAGGTACATCATAGCTCAAGCAACTCCTACTCATCCTAGTGGGTTTTTACTAATTATTGTGGCAAAGACAGGTCATGCAGAGGAATGGGTTCAACTACCGAAATATGTAATAGTTGAATCGTTGACCTAATGCAGTAAAAGAGTTCTAGAGTGAGAGAGTGGAATTGTATCGGAATGCTCAAAGGGAGTTCGTTTGTATGACACTTATGAAGATAGTAATTGCTCTTCATCGGTTTCATTGATCTCATTGCCAGAACAACGTCTACTGAGAGGGGACAAACAATAGAAAACAAGAGCGAACACAATCCATGCAATGCAACAGGATGATGCATGATCATGACATGGCAATATGATGTCATTTAAGCTAATGTAGCTACCAACAATTTAAATGAAGTTGGTTTGAACCAAAGTTTCAAATTCAAACTCCATATGTGATTATTTAAATGCCAAACATTTGATTTGCCCTATTCAGCAGCTATAAGTTGTTCCAACATGCATGAAAATGCAATAAACTGATTCCTCATATTTTTCTGATCATTTTTCATATATAGATTATTTCATTCTCAGCTACGGTTGATTTTCTATGATTTTTAGAAGCATAGGGCATTTTCTAAAATTGATAAATCATTTCTATTTTAATTAAATTCCAGAAAACATTTATGATGTCGTCACTGCGTCACTATGATGTCAGCCAGTCAACAGGTCCAGTCCAGGTTAAACCTGACGTGTGCGGTCCACACGTTAGTGACATAGTGGCTAAAGCAAAGGCTGATCAGTGGGCTAGGTCAACGCTGACGTCGGCAAGGTCAAACTGACATCATCGGCCCACGGGGTTTAGTGTTAAACTAAGTAGAGATTAACACAGTTTAATTAGGGGGGTGGGGCCGGTTTGTCAGTGGCACATGTGTTAGTAAACCACGTGATTAACCTAATCTAATGATGCCACGTCATCGAATGGCGTTTAGCCGCCGATGACATAATTCCGCGGCGGTGGCTCGCCGACGTTGCTCGGGACGGTGCTACGGGCGTCGGCTGGATGCGCTGAAGGCACCAAAGGGAAGCCGATCCTCGCGCGCATCGAGGGGAGCCTAGAGAAGGCTGTGGGGTGGCCGGAATCCCTGCCGGCGTCGAGCTGTGCGGCTGCCGAAGCTCGGCGAGCGAAGGAAATGTCGCTATAGGACACGACATCGGGAGCCAGCTGGTGCATTCGTACCCTGGGATTAGCACGAGCATGAGGATGTGCCAAGGTAAGAGCTAAGGCATCTGTAGCCGTGGTGGCGCCATGGCCGGTGACGGTGGTTCCACGAGTTCGACGGAAACCATGGATAGAAGACAAAATCGACATTGGGGTTAGAGGGGAAAGGCTCAGGAGCTCACTATGCGTGGGATGGGGAGATCAGCGAGCTTGGTGAAGAATTGGTGGTGGTGAATTCAACGGTGGTGATCCACGACAACGAGGAGGAAGATGATATCGAGGGTGGTTCTGCAGGGTGTCCCGGCTCATGTGCTTCGATGGAGAGGTAGATGTCGACAAGGCAAATCCTTTCCACACAGCGATGAGGCTTGGGGTGTAGGGTGGCTACGGTGGTGCTCGGCGGCGCGTTGTACTGTGCTCGGGCGCGAGGTGTGGAGGGGGCAGAGGATAAGACATGCACGAGGGACAAAGAGAGAAGGTCAAGGGGGTCGCGTGGAGATGTCTAGGGGGTCGGCGAGGGAACCAGGCAACCAGAAGGTGGCCAGGGGTGGCATCGGCACTGGCCACCGAGCTGCTCCGTGCACTGGCATGAGGAGGAAGATAGGCATGCCCCTGGTGGGCTGGGCCGCCTTCTCCATTGGGCGAGGTAGGTCAGGTGAGTTTTCTGCTCTGTTTTACTTTACTGTTTTGTTTTCTTTTATTGATTTATTTACCATTTTTCAAATCCAAAATATAATTCAAACTCATGTCAAATCTTTCTGAAATAATTTTATGTTACTTCATGGGCTATTCCAAAAGCACATAAAATATATCAGACATTTGACAATATATTCCATAGATTGAGAATATAAATCCGAATTCAAATACAATAGTGATTTAAATTCAGAGTCCAAATAATCCCTTAAAATGTTCCAAAATTTTGGTTTGATATATTGAAAGTGTGTTAAGACGACCTGAGGGGGGTGAATAGGCGATTTTTATAAATTCTTCACTGAGGAATTTCAAGGTGAGGAAATTCCTAAGCGAAGAACAACTTGCAGCGGAATAAGTACTCAGATGCAGACATGACATAACATAAGCATGGACATCATGATGAATTGAAAACAAGACACATAGTATAGAAAGCTTAAGCACAGGATAACACAGAATGAAGACAAACATACTAAAGAAATTGAACTGAGGATATTGAGAAAGTCTTAGGTCAAAGCCTTCAAATAGATATGAACAAGCACACAACACAGTATTGAGGAAATGAAGGGGTTGAGGAAATAGAACAAGTAAGCCTGGTGAAGACGATGATTTGGTGGACCAGTTCCAACTAGTGTGACAGTTGTACATAGAGCGGCTAAGTATTTAAACCTCAGGACACACAGTCCCGCACACACAGTCCTCACCGTATTCTCCTTGAACTAAGGTCACACAGACCTCGTCCAATAATTCGTGGTAAGTCTTCAGGTGACTTCCCAACCTTCACAGACTTGGTCACTCAGTGATCCACAATTTCCTCCTGGATGCTCTAGACCATGACGCCTAACCGTCTGGAGGATGCAAAGTCCTCAAAGGTAACAAGCGTCGGTTCCACTCAGGAACAATCTCTTCAGTGATGCTCAATCACTTTGGTTGTAGGTGTTTGGTTTGGGGTTTTTGGGTTTTTGGGTTTTTCCTCACTTGATGATTTTCGCTCAAAGTCCTCGGAGGATGGGATGCTCTCAATGACAAGTGTTAGTTTCTCGCGGAGCAGCCAACCAGCTAGTTGTTGTAGGGGGTGGCTATATATAGCCTAGGGAGCAACCCAACATGATAAGACATAAATGCTCTTCAATGATATGACTGTTAGGTGGGTAGATATTTTTGGGACAGCTGGTGCATAGCACAGCAACGGTCGGAATTTGACTATCAAATTCCTCAGGCTATCATGTTCCTCACTTGTAGACAATCCATACTAGCGAATTCCTAACACCTCAGTTAGGACAAATTCCTCACAGACCAAAAGAACTTCGTCTCTGTCACTGAAGAAATTGACTGAACTCTATGAGATTTCCAATGGCTTCACTCGAAGGGATTGGTAGGTGTAGGATTTTGAGTTGAGCATCACTTGGAAACTTTTCCTTAGTTTTACCGCAACCCCCTTTAATAGTATGGTGTTTCCTATGACTCAAGAAAGAGAAAATGAAACTACAAAAACAAAAGTCTTCACGCTTCATATTCCTTGTATGAATAACAAGTCTTCACGGTCACACCAATTTCTTCACTTTCAAAGTCTTCAGAAATCCAAAGTCTTTAGTCGAAGACATTCATTTTTAGGGGTCGACTTTCTCTGTAAATATCAAACTCCTGATAGACTTATGGATCTATGCACACTCACAAACGCATTAGTCCCTTAACCTGTAAGTCTTCAATACACCAAAATCACCAAGGGGCACTAGATGCACTTACAATCTCCCCCTTTTTGGTGATTGATGAAAATATAGGTTAAGTTCTCAAATGGGGATAAACATATGAAGTGTAAATAAAGATATTAAGGAATTTGATCGCAAGATATAGAAGAACTCCCCCTAAAGATGTGCATAGTGAGGAATTTGCTTTTGAAGCAATGCACATTTGAAGAGTAGAATCATGGAGATCTCCCGCTATATCTTGTAATTCATACATGCATTTAACATATGATATGAAGAATTGGAAATGCATGATGAAATATGGTGACTGATGTGATTCAGCATGCGTGCATTAGCATATATGAGGAAATAGCATGCACAAGAACATATCAAAAGTATCAGACCACCATCGGGTTTAAGTTTACAACTTGATCCAATAAACCTTTAGAAGGGCGAGAGTTGTGACTTAGAAAAAAATGCCCATATATAGAGATCTGTTTGAAGACTAACTCAAATTTCTCCCCCTTTGTCATCTAATGACCAAAAGGGATGAAAATTGAGGACTAACGCTCCTGAAGAATATCATCACTGAGTCGATGACGGAGCACGAGCATTGTTGGAGTCGGTTGTTGAGGTAGGGCCTGCCGAAGTGTCATGCAAATCTTCATGCTCATCAGTAGCGCGCGATGAAGAATATGAGCTGACTACCAAGGAAGGAACTTTGGTTTTCTTGAATTTCTTCGCTGGTGATTGAGACCATTCAAAGTCCTGCTTGAAACCCATTTGCTTCAGATCTTCTTCACCATAGATATGAGACAGAACATCCCAGGTGCGATTGAAAACTTCATGGTGGTAGAAGTGGTTCTTCTTCACTACATTGTGTGTACCAGTCATGTTGTGAAGAATAGAACCAAACTGACGCTTAACCCATTTGTGGTTGCGATCGACCTTCTGGTGAAGAATGAGGAGAGGCTCACGATCAGTCATCACCCTTGGAGCTGTGCCTTGAGCATTTTGCTTTGAGGCATTGGCGGCAGAGTCATGAGTGGTAGAGTCATCATTGGTGTAATATGATGCAGCTTTGCGAAACTGACCGTTCAATGGACGAATGCTTTCATCAATAATAGCAGTAGCCTTACCCTTTTCATCAGCTGAGGAAAATGTCCACTTGAGGACTACTATTGGGGGCAAGTAGCTGACGTGATTCTGCAAATCAGCCTTGTTGTTGATTGAAGACCTTGATCTGAGGAATCTCATAATCCAAGGAGCGTAAGGCTTCAACTCAAAAGGGGACAAAGCTACATTTGCCAGAGTCCTCATGAAGAAATCATGGTAGTTGACAGGAATGACATGAATGAGGTTGAATAGCAGATTTTTCATGATACCAACGACCTCTTCTTCATTAGATTCGTGGTCCTTGATTGGACTGAAATTCTTGGACAAGATGCGATATATAGTCCGTGGTACATACTACAATTCCTTCTCTAGGAATTTGGTTCTTGAGGCTTGACCGGGCTTCAGTGGCTTCATCAACACTTGCATATAATGGTTAGTAAGTTCAGGTTCATGATATATACAACGTGCACCTTCAAGGGGAGGACTGGCAGGTAGGGCATGAAGCAATTCAGAGGCCGGTGCTTTGAAGTGAGTATTCTCTGTCATCCAGTTTGTCACGACCGGTTTTCCAATAAAAATGTTTATTGAGAAACCAATCTTTTGAGTCCAGTATGAGAAAAATCCTCCTTACTGGTAGACAAATTCTTGATACAATAAGCCAGTAGCATAAAATATATTACAGGGTCGAGCTACGGTTGCTCAACCAAATTATTACAAGCACGCCAATAATTATACATAATGGCGGATATGACACAGTGGTGTGGAGGCATACTACTGACTCGAGGATAGGGTGGTGGTGGAAAATCACAGCGGGGAGTGAGATACATGACTCTAAAACTGGCATCTCATCGAGCGTCGAGGTGAGGCTCGATGAATTTATTTGGTAGCGGAAGCGGATATAATACAGTGACCAAATCCAGGGTCGTACGAGACTGTCTGGGATTCCTCTAGGCGTCGGACTCGCTATCAAATTCTTCATCCATGAGATCGCCTTCATCAGCATCTTGCCAAATCAACAAGCCAGGTGAGTACTTTGAAAGTACTCGCAAGACAGTTCGGACGTAAGATATAACAAATGCATGCATGGATGCGTCATGATTAATTTACCAATGCACATTCAAAATTTAGCAAGCAAGGTAAGTAAAAAGGGAATCGGCGGTAGTCTGCCTGAAGACCCAACAAAAAGAAATAATAGGAAACCGATCGGGTGTCTGAAGCGACGCCTCGAAGGGTGAACAAATAAATAAAGATCATGCCGCAGTCGGGCGTCTAAGCGACACCACGTAAAGGGCTTAAACTGAAAATAAAATACATGCGTGCCACAGTCGGACGTCGGGGCGACATCACAGAAAGGGCTTATATTGAAAGTAAATAACAGTACTGCCCTAGTCGGACGTCTAAGCAACATCGCAGAAAGGGCTTTTATTGAAAGTAAACAATAACAATGCCACAGTCGGACGTCTGAGCGACATCGCAGAAAGGGCTTTTATTGAAAGTAAATAATAACAATGCCATAGTCGGACGTCTGAGCGACATCGCAGAAAGGGCTTTTATTGAAAGTAAATAATAACAATGCCACAGTCGGACGTCTAAGCGACATCGCAGAAAGGGCTTTTATTCACAAGTAAATAATACTCATAATAAATATTCAATTCATGATAATAAACGAGTTAGTCCATCCACGGGAATAAACATTTAACCGGACTTAGCACTCATGTGATTCACCGGAGTCTCTGTTATCAAAGCTGACATTTGTCAAGATAAGATAATACCGAACTTGGACATGGAATAGATGATTCAAAGGAATATATGACTCTGCAGAGTTTGTACGAAATTTTTTCCCACAGCCAACGGATTTCCGTAGTCACGAAGGACTAGTTCTCTTTACGGTCTTTTGGAAGAAAACACAGCTAGCAAGTACACACCCATCCTACCTCTCGATGCTAGGAATCACCCTAGACATCGTCCGAGAAAAACTTTTGAGATGGGGAGATCACAATCTCGAATAGCATGGGATCAAATTTATATACGCACGCTCTAAGGGGTGCCCCCCTCTCGGTCCCAACCGTAACACCCATGCCCCCTGACCGGATGACTGGCTTTAATCCAGGGCCATGGAACCATCATCATGGCCTCTCCTTTTGGTGTGTACCAAGAAAGCGGTTTTCAACTTACTAAGCCATATTCCTTGCGGAAACATGTGGTAGTACAGGGAAGGAAAAATGGAAGGAACTGGACAGATACGGGTTGACACTGAAGTCATATAGTCTGGCATAAGACTGGCATGCTACAACACTACCATCTTCATGCCAATACATGGCCATGCATACTCACATCCATCCACTTATGGATTTTCGAAACTCACTTGCCTCAACGTTGCATGTAACATGACATTTGTCGTTATGCTCATCAACATGCCATGAAACTACTTAATGCAAACATGTCAAAACAATCATCATATCAAAAGTTCAAACATGCTTGCCTGGTTCAGAGTAGTCGGAGCCTAGCTCGGTGAAGTTCGCGGTCCCGTCACCTCCTTTGGTATCTACGGTATAAAGAAACATACGCGCTAACGTAAATACCGTGAGGTGCACAAAATTATTCCAAATATTTTTCAAATAAATCTGACAAAAAACTAGACAAAATTCTAAGGAGGACAGAAAAAGAATCAATCAAAAATACTTTTTTGTTTAAAAGTTATAAGGGTTTTAGTCCATGGACTCATCTGTAATGAAATAGAAAGTTCCCAGGGGCTAACTTATAAAAACAGAAAACGCTTCGATTGAGAATACGCCGGCCCAGAGGGGAGACGCATTTTGGCAGAAGACGTTTTCAGAAAATGGTTCCTTTAAAAGATCAGAGAGGCTGACAGGCGGGTCCCGCCCGTTAGGTTTGAAATTTCAAAATAGTCGGCAGAGCTCGACGGTGCCCGAGAGCCGCAGTGGTCACCGGCGGCGATCCACGGCGAGGCAGGGGGATCGGAGGTTACCAACGTGTTCACCGTGTCCTTCCGTGTCGGTGGGTGGTGGTGGTGGTTGCCGGCGAGCACCACGTCAACGGCGGCCCTTGCTCCGGCGGACGGTGGTTCGGGCGTTGATGGAGCTCGCCGAGGAGGGCTGCAAGGATCGAATCGAAGTGGGGGTTAGCTCTCTGGTTGCTCGAGGATGTTACTGACGAAGTTTGGGCGCCGGAGATGGTCTCACCGGAGTGAATCAAGACGGAGGCCGAGGCGGAACGAGGCGGCCGGAGTCGAGGAAGAAGGGCCCCTCGAGGCTCTTCCAGTTGCTGGGCGGGGTCCAGTTTGGTGGTGGAGGTGTGCGGGGGCGAGAGTGAGCTTGCGGGTGCTATATATAGCCGGCCCGAGGCGGTTGCCGTGAACGGGATAAGTCCGGCGAGTGACTACGGCGGCGCTGTGGTTGCGCAGTTGGATTAGGGGCTTGGGCATCGACTAGATGAAGTAACGAGCCCATCCCGGTGCATAACTCAGCAAGGGGGGAGGAGGTTACGGCCTGTCCCAACAGAACGGTCGTATGGCACGTCGGCGGCAGGGAGCACGCCCTGCGTGTGCTAGGCCACGGCGACGGTGCTGCATGCGTGCGCTGGCAAGGGAGACGGCCACGCGGAGCTCCCAGGTGGCTTGGGCGGTGCAGAACGGCGTTATGCCGTAGGGTGCCTTCTGTCGGCCACCACGGGAGGTCCCGACACCGCAGAAGACGCCGGCGAGGGCGGGCCAGCGTGCCACCGATGCCAGGAACCGGCCAAGCGTGCGTGTGGTGCTCCGGACAGGGAGGAGGGGCTGTGCGCAACGCGCCAGCTGCACTGTCGACGCGTGACTGAACTCTGACGAAGGAAAAACGACACTGAACTCTGAAACTCTGAACTTTTCTGAAAATGGAGGGAAACAGTGCCGGCCAGGTGTTCGACAGAATGATTTGGGTATGTAGGGGTTTCTCCTTGAGCTAAAACTTGGTGGGGTGGCCTCTCATTGCACCAGGAGGCTGCCTGAATTTTGGTAGAATTTTTGGAGAAGAGGAGATATGAATTTCACCAAATTGGGCAAATCTGGTCCAAACTTGCAGAGACTGAAATTTGAAAAATTTGAAAAGTGGGAGAGTGGATCAAGATGGTTCTGGGTTGTGGATGCTAAGGACAATCCAGAGGAGTTGGTTTGAGATAAAAACTCAAAGGCAATGAGGTACTTGCTTTGAAAATTACTTAGGCTCATAATGAAAGACAGAATTGTTTTGGGAGATAAAATAAATGAAATAAAATTAAAAAATGGTTTGGACTTGATGGGACAGAGAATTTAGATTGTTCCAAAGTGGAGGGAGGGGTTTTGGGAGGTCTCTCCACATGAGGCAAAATAAAATCATGGGTGGTTCCAAAATGAGAGAAGCCCCAAAAACTCCTAGGGTTTTCCTTTTAAATGAAAATAATCAAATTCAAAAAAATACATTTGAGAGGAGAAGAATTTAGAAGAAAAGTTTCCATAATTCAAACACCCAATTTGAAAAGGATGTAAATGAAAATCCTTGCCAAAGGTGAAAGTTTTTAAGAGAGAGGTTTTCTGAAAAAAAAATTAAATGGCCTCTCTTCAAAAACCAACAAGGTTTTTGCTAAAAACCAAAAGAAAATGTTGGAGTGTCACAACACCTACCCCCTTAGGAAAAATCTCGTCCCCGAGATTTCAGCTGATCGTTAAATAAGTGTGGATGCTCTGCCCGAAGAAAATCCTCTCTTTCCCAAGTTGCTTCACTTTTGGTGTGATTGCTCCACTGAACTTTGAAAAACTTGATGGTTTTTTGTCGGGTCCTCCTTTCAGACTTCTCTAATAATTTTACTGGACGTTCCCGATAGGTGAGGTCTTGGTGCTAGCTTTCCCTTAATCTTGAATCGTTGCAGGCCCCTCATAGGTGATACTCGTAGGTATACAAATTCACCGGGTTCGAATCTGACCTCACGATGTTTCCGATCGTAATAACTCTTCTGTCGGCTTTGAGCAGTCTTGAGTCGGTCCCTGATTAGCTTGACCTTTTCCTCGGCTTCTTTGAGCATGTCTGGGCCGAAGATACGGCTGTCTCCGGTTTCTGACCAATTTAGCGGGGTACAACATCTCCGTCCGTATAGGGCTTCAAAAGGTGCCATTTGCAGGCTGGCCTGGTAACTGTTGTTGTATGCGAACTCGGCATATGGCAGGCTTTCTTCCCAACTGGTCCCATAGGTCAGGACACATGCTCTCAGCATGTCTTCTAGAATTTGGTTTACGCGTTCAGCCTGTCCATCAGTCTGGGGATGGTAGGCTATACTGAAGGCCAGTTGAGTTCCCAGAGCCTGTTGTAAATGATCCCAGAATCTCGAGACAAACCGAGTGCCTCTGTCGGATATTATAGTCTTCGGGACTCCATGCAGACAAACTATACGGGAGAGATAAATCCTGGCAAGCCTCTGAGTGTTGTAGGTTGTCTTCACTGGAATGAAATGTGCCACCTTGGTTAATCTATCGGTGATGACCCATATGGCATCATTCCCGTGTCGTGACCGAGGTAGTCCGACAATGAAATCCATCCCTATTTCATCCCATTTCCACTCAGGTATTTTGTTTGGTTGCAGTAGTCCAGCTGGTCTTTGATGCTCAACTTTTATGCGTTGACAAGAATCGCAACATGCAACGAATGTGGCTATGTCCCTCTTCATACCGTGCCACCAAAATCTTTCCTGAATATCATTATACATTTTGGTTCCTCCAGGGTGGATCGAATATGGGGCGGTGTGGGCTTCAGCTAGAATTTGCTGTTTGAGGTCCTCTATATTTGGCTCGCAGAGTCTGTCTCCGTACCATAATATTCCTCCATCGTCTATGACGAACTCCGAGGCCTTGCCCATACTCACCTTTCTTCTAATTCCTTCGATGCTGGGGTGACCAGGCTGAGCTTCTTTAATTCTCTCCACAAGGTCGGGTTGTATTTCCAAGTTTGATATGGTGCCTTCCACGATCATTAACAAGTTGAGTTTGGCAAATTCTTGTTGGAATTCAGGTCTCAAGCTTTGCAGACTGTTTTCGTTGGAGCTGGGGTTCCGACTAAGAGCATCGGCCACTACATTTGCTTTTCTTGGATGATAGTGGATACCAACATCATAATCCTTTACCAATTCCAACCAGCGTCGTTGCCATAAGTTTAGTTCTGGCTGTGTGAAAATATATTTGAGACTTTTATGGTCCGTGTATATTTCACATCGATTTCCAAGTAAGAAATGCCTCCATTCCTTGAGTGCATGAATGACTGCTGCCATTTCTAAGTCATGAGTGGGATAATTTTCCTCATGCTTGCGAAGTTGCCTTGAAGCGTATGCGACAACCTTGCCTTCCTGCATCAACACGCACCCGAGGCTCTTTCGGGATGCGTCACAATACACTTCAAAATTCTTGTGTATGTCTGGCACAATTAATACCGGTGATGTCTTAATTTCCGTTTTAGCTCTTGGAAACTTTTCTCGTAGGCTTCTGTCCATTCAAACTTCTTGTCCTTCTTGAGTAACTGCGTCACTGGCTTGGCTATGGTGGAGAATCCTTCAATAAATCTGCGGTAATATCCTGCCATTCCCAAGAACCTTCGTATGTCCGTTACGCTGGCTGGTGACTTCCAGCCAAGTACGGCCCTGACTTTCTCCGGGTCCACTGCGATACCGTCTTGGGTCAGTACGTGGCCTGGAAAACCTACTTGTCTTAGCCAAAATTCGCACTTGCTGAACTTGGCATACAATTGATGTTTCCTGAGTTCTCCTAGCACAATCCTGAGATGTTCCGCGTGCTCTTCTGGTGTCTTGGAGTATACCAGAATATCGTCGATGAATACCACAACGAACTTGTCCATAAACTTCATAAATACTTTGTTCATGAGGTGATCAAAATATGCGGGGGCGTTCGTTAATCCAAATGGCATTATTGTGAACTCATATAGTCCATATCTGGAGGTGAAGGCTGTTTTGGGGATATCTTCTGTTCGCACTTTTAATTGATGGTATCCTGACCTGAAGTCAATTTTTGAGAATACCTTGGCCTGAGCGAGTTGATCAAACAAATCGTTTATCCGGGGCATCGGGTATTTGTTCTTGACTGTGACCGTGTTAAGTGCTCGGTAGTCTATGCACAATCTCAGTGTTCCATCCTTCTTTTTGGCAAATAAAATTGGTGATCCCCAAGGTGAGGAGCTGGCTCGAATGTATCCCTTGTCCAGCAATTCCTTTATTTTTTTCTTCAACTCAATCAACTCGGATGGTGCCATTCTGTATGGTTTCTTGTATATGGGGGTGGTTCCTGGTCCTAGCTCAATGCTGAATTCTATCTCTCGGTCTGGTGGCATGCCTGGTAGTTCTTCGGGGAATACGTCTGGAAATTCACACACTACTGGAACCTTGTTTAGCTCAGAAACGTCCACCTTATTCAATCTCGGTTGCCTGGGTATTTTTCTTTCTTTGGCTGACACTCTTATTGTCTTCCCGTGGTGGTGTGTGAGAATTACGGTCCGGTTGAAACAGTCAATAAAACCATTGTTGGTGGTTAAACAGTCCATCCCTAGGATGACATCCAGTCCTTTATTTTCCAATACAATATGATTGGCGTGAAACTTAAATCCTTTGAACTCAATAACCACATCTTGACAGTAACTCTGAGTAACTTGCTCAATCCCAGGGGACTTGATGATCATGGATTTTTCCAAGGGAAACATCGAAAAATTATTTTGCAAAGCAAAACTTTTCGAGATGAATGAGTGAGAAGCTCCAGAATCAAACAAAACCATGGCAGGTATTGTGTTGACAGGAAACGTACCGACTATGATATCCGGGGCATTCTATGCTTCTTCTTTGGTCACATGGTTCAGATGACCCTTCCTGTGGTTGTTGTTGGGGTTGAAATTGTTTCGCTTGGGTGCTGAATTATTGCCACCGTTGTTCGACTTTGGGGTCGAGTTCCTTGGCTTGGGGCACTGCTTGTCATAGTGCCCTTCCTCTCCACAAGCGTAGCAAGTAACGCCTGGGTGATATGTGAACTCCTTGTCCCTTTCATGGAAATTCTTGGTTGGGCGTGAGACGTTTGTCATAGGTTTGTGTGTCCCACCTTTCTGAAAATCTGTCTTGCTCCGGTGTTTGCGCGCAAGAGTAGTCTGGTCTCTTTTTCGCTTGCGGAAATCCTCCAAGCTACGTCTCTCATTTTCCAGAGTAATGGCTTTGTCCACTAGTGTCTTAAAATCTGTAAAAGTGTGCACGACCAGTTGGCATTTAAGCGCGGGCGCCAGACCGTCAAGGAATTTCTCCATCTTCTTGCTTTCAGTCATACGCTCTTCATTGGCGTAGCGAGACAATAGAGTAAATTGACCGTTGTAATCTGACACTATCATGTTCCTTTGTTTGAGGTCATCGAACTCTCTCTTCTTGATTTTCATAATACTATTAGGAATGTGTGCACCACGGAAACCTTCCTTGAAATCATCCCAGGTTATATCACTTTTGTTGTGGTGCATGTGCAGAAAATTCTCCCACCATGATGCAGCTGCTCCTGTGAGATAGTGCGGGGCATATAGTACCTTCTCGGGGTCTGAACATTTTGCAATAATTAATTTTCTCTCCACATCTCGAAGCCAATCCTCGGCTTCAAGAGGCTTGTCAGTATGAGAAAATGTTTGGGGATGTGTCTTCTGTAGCTTAGATAACTTGGAATGCTGCTGATACTGTCCATGGTGATTAACATGTTGATGACTTGGTTCATCATTTCCCGATGTTGTTGCTGACTCTGCTCATAAAGGCGGCACATTTGAGAAAGTGCCATTTCACTGACCGGTTGACTCGACTGCTCTTGTGCGAAATTGTGGCCTGGTTGAGTGTCATATTTTTGACTTGACCGCCCTTGTGTGAAATTGTTGCCCGGTCGAGTGCCATAATTTTCCTCTGGTGGAGTTGGCATGGAGCGAGTCCAAGGACGAGACATTTTTCACTCTGTGGATATATTTTGTAAAACCCATAAGAAAAGCGAAAAGGGTCGCAAAAACAATTCCATAAATGCACAAAGCTGGCAAATAAATTAAATAACCAAGCTTACTTAAGAAAAACAAATCGATTTGCGCACGGAGAAGGACTGCTCATTACATATCTTACACGCGGGCGGTAATTATACAATACATCACTCAGGATATGCGCACATAATCCTGTCATGTTATTTAGGCTAGTGCACTTCTCCCAGTTCCTACATGATGCACAAACAAGCTACTTCTCACAACTTATGTACACATAAACATATCGTACAACGCGGTACATCGCATGGCGGCTAAGCATACTCAGTCGGAGATGTTGACAATCTCCTTTGCCCTGCCGAGGGTGAGGCATAGCGAGGCTGGGGACTCAACTTCCTCCTCACTGATAGGCTCCATACGTGTAGTGCTGCGCCGGGTGGACGGAGCGGGCGCCAGGGGCGGAACAACACGAATAGGAGTGGGCGCGAAGGGTGGTGCAGTGCGCGCTGGAGTGGGCGCAATGACTTGGTTAAACTCTTCGGTGGTAGGCAGGCGGCGAGTAGGTGCATAAGATGCTGAGGACGAGACAAAAGTCAGTGGCGGTGCGGTGGGCAGGAGCTCCCTCCTGTTGGCGGCACAGCCATGGACTGAGTCCATGCGGGAAGCCACGAAGTCGTCCACCAGGTTGTCGAAGGCTGCCTCCAGGGCCAGGAGATACTCAATAAGCATCTCAAAAGCCTCGTCTCGTTCTCCTCTGGGGCAGGAGAATGCGTAGTGATAGGTGTAAGGCACATGGCATGGAAGATAACGGTAACGATGAGCCTTCATCACGGGAAGGACATCCCTGAGACGAGCTATCGCCTCGCGGGCTGCCATCTGCATAGCATGCCTCTCCGTAGGCATGGCTCTTCCCAAGAACCGGAAGCGGCGTAACTCACCACGCCCTCCCTTGAACTGTACCGCGGCCTGGTGCATGGTCAGACTGTCGTTGACTCGGTGCTGGCAGAGTGTGAAGACTGGGCGCACAGATGGCCCCATCGCGACCTGAACGATGAAGGAGAGAAGCTGGACGAACCCATCGGGCATGTTGGCGAAGGTCTGAGACTCGCAGCTGTTGTTGGCCATCTACAAAAGTAGGCAAAAATTCTGAATGGTCAGATCAGAAATTTATGCTGACTGTCAGAAAATGACTACAATTGCAAAAATATGATTTAACTCCAGCATGCTAATAACCAATTAGCGATCGCACCTAGTGGCTTCCTACAGTCAGCCTGGCTCTGATACCAAGCTTGTCACGACCGGTTTTCCAATAAAAATGTTTATTGAGAAACCAATCTTTTGAGTCTAGTATGAGAAAAATCCTCCTTACTGGTAGACAAATTCTTGATACAATAAGCCAGTAGCATAAAATATATTACAGGGTCGAGCTACGGTTGCTCAACCAAATTATTACAAGCACGCCAATAATTATACATAATGGCGGATATGACACAGTGGTGTGGAGGCATACTACTGACTCGAGGATAGGGTGGTGGTGGAAAATCACAGCTGGGAGTGAGATACATGGCTCTAAAACTGGCATCTCATCGAGCGTCGAGGTGAGGCTCGATGAATTTATTTGGTAGCGGAAGCGGATATAATACAGTGACCAAATCGAGGGTCGTACAAGATTGACTGGGATTCCTCTAGGCATCGGACTCGCTATCACATTCTTCATCCATGAGATCTGCTTCGTCAGCATCTGGCCAAATCAACAAGCCAGGTGAGTACTTTGAAAGTACTCGCAAGATAGTTCGGACGTAAGATATAACAAATGCATGCATGGATGCATCATGATTAATTTACCAATGCACATTCAAAATTTAGCAAGCAAGGTAAGTAAAAAGGGAATCGGCGGTAGTCTGCCTGAAAACCCAACAAAAAGAAATAATAGGAAACCGATCGGGTGTCTGAAGCGACGCCTCGAAGGGTGAAAAAATAAATAAAGGGCTTAAACTGAAAATAAAAGACATGCGTGCCACAGTCGGACATCGGGGCGACATCACAGAAAGGGCTTATATTGAAAGTAAATAACAGTACTGTCGCAGTCGGACGTCTGAGCGACATCGCAGAAAGGATTTTATTGAAAGTAAATAATAACAATGCCATAGTTGGACGTCTGAGCGACATCGCAGAAAGGGCTTTTATTGAAAGTAAATAATAACAATGCCATAGTCGGACGTCTGAGCGACATCGCAGAAAGGGCTTTTATTGGAAGTAAATAATAACAATGCCACAGTCGGACGTCTGAGCGACATTGCAGAAAGGGCTTTTATTCACAAGTAAATAATACTCATAATAAATATTCAATTCATGATAATAAACGAGTTAGTCCATCCACAGGAATAAACATTTAACCGGACTTAGCACTCATGTGATTCACCGGAGTCTCTGTCATCAAAACTGACATTTGTCAGGATAAGATAATACCAAACTTGGACATGGAATAGATGATTCAAAGGAATATATGAGTCTGCAGAGTTTGTACGAAATTTTTTCCCACAGCCAACGGATTTCCGTAGTCACGAAGGACTAGTTCCGTTTACGGTCTTTCGGAAGAAAACACAGCTAGCCAGTACACACCCATCCTACCTCTCGATGCCAGGAATCACCCTAGACATCGTCCAAGAAAAACTTTTGAGACGGGGAGATCACAATCTCGAATAGCATGGGATCAAATTTATATACGCACGCTCTAAGGGGTGCCCCCCTCTCGGTCCCAACCGGAAACACCCATGCCCCCTGACCGGATGACTGGCTTTAATCCAGGGCCATGGAACCATCATCACGACCTCTCCTTTTGGTGTGTACCAAGAAAGCGGTTTGCAACTTACTAAGCCATATTCCTTGCGGAAAACATGTGGTAGTATAGGGAAGGAAAAATGGAAGGAACTGGACTGATACGGGTTGACACTGAAGTCATATAGTCTGGCATAAGACTGGCATGCTACAACACTGCCATCTTACCCATCCTCATGCCAACACATGGCCATGCATACTCACATCCATCCACTTATGGATTTTCGAAACTCACTTGCCTCAACGTTGCATGTAACATGACATTCGTCGGTATGCTCATCAACATGCCATGAAACTACTTAATGCAAACATGTCAAAACAATCATCATATCAAAAGTTCAAACATGATTGCCTGGTTCAGAGTAGTCGGAGCCTAGCTCGGTGAAGTTCGCGGTCCCGTCACCTCCTTTGGTATCTACGGTATAAAGAAACATACACGCTAACGTAAATACCCTGAGGTGCACAAAATTATTCCAAATTTTTTTCAAATAAATCTGATGAAAAACAAGACAAAAATCTAAGGAGGACAGAAAAAGAATCAACCAAAAGTACTTTTTTGTTTAAAAGTCATAAGGGTTTTAGTCCAGGGACTCATCTGTAATGAAACAGAAAGTTCCCAGGGGCTAACTTATAAAAACAGAAAACGCTTCGATTGAGAATACGCCGGCCCAGAGGGGAGACACATTTTGGCAGAAGACGTTTTCAGAAAACGGTTCGTTTAAAAGATCAGAGAGGCTGACAGGCGGGTCCCGCCCGTCAGGTTTGAAATTTCAAAAGAGGCGGCAGAGCTTGACGGTGCCCGAGAGCCGCGGTGGTGTCGGGGAAACTGATCCACGAACACCTATGGGGCCGGCGGACCGAGCCCCTTTCGGTTCGGCGGGGGGCGGAGATCGCACAAAGAGCGGATCGAGGCGAAGCACACGAGCAGTTTACCCAGCTTCGGAGCTCTCCGGAGAGATAACACTCCTACTGCTGCTTGTCTGGTTGTATTATCTAGTGTTCTTGCTCTCCAAAGCGAGAGTGTGATGTTCTCTGGGCTACGAATGAATCGAAGCCGACTGTCCGAACCTACGAGCCGAACCCCCTCTACGTTGCGCATGGGCCTCCTTTTATACGCTAAAGGGGTCACCAACAGGTGGCAACGCAGAGGAGGGTAAAAACATAAAAAGCGAGGTAGTTGATACAGTTGCTTGTACAGTGCACCCTACCTAACCCTGACGGCAGGGGACAAGGGCATTAAATGCCTGTCTGAGTTGCCCGAACAGTGCAGAAAAGGACCGTTAGGGGCGCCACCGTTCGCCACGATGGTGATCTTGTCAGCTTCGCATGCCACTGCACACCGCTGGCTGCACAGCCTCCCGCCACGCGCGCCCGGAGAGGCCCCCAGAGCGACACGTTGGTGGATGCGCTGGAGCATGGACGCAGAGTGGCCGCCTGCCGCGGCAAGCGCCTTGCCACTGTCGTTATCTTGTCGGGTCCGGAAGCTTGTCGCTCACCGGGCCTCGAGGTACCTTGGTTTGTCTTCCCGACAAGCTCCTCTTGCCGGGGCCTTGTTGCCTTGCCAGAGCGCGTGGCGCGTCGCGGCAAGTTCATTGAAGCGCCTTGGTTGGCCTTCCCGGCAAGCTCCTCTTGCCGGGGTCTTGTCTCCTTAGCTTAAATACTTTGTTCTTGGATGGCTCCAAGGGAACCTTGGGGGATCTTGGCGATCACCCGGCAAGCCTTTGCCGCGGGGTGCTGCAACTGCCCGTGCACAAGTTCGGGGTACTAGGGTACCCCTATTCTAGTACACCGACAGGAGCCCCCGGGCCTGGGCCAGACACGGTGCCGAGCGCTGTTGGGCCAGGCCCAAGACAGGGCACGGGCACACGCGGGCTGGGCCACGCCAAATCTTGTTCCGTATCCACCGCACTCTCCCATAACGGCACGCGTTGAATGCGGCATCGTGGGAGAGATCGTGTTTGGCTGTTTATTTGGAAGGCCGAAACGTCCGCCCCGTCCCTCTTTATAAGCAGAGGAAACAGGGGCAGTTCGTTCCCCCTCACTGGTTGCTGCTACTCCTTCTTCACAAACTCCGCCGCTCCCCCCTTCTTCTCGAAGCCGAGAGAGCAGCGTTCCCCCCCCCCATTGCCACCAGCATCACCACGCCGTCGACCTTCTCCACCACCTCCGCCATGGCCCCGAAAGCCAACAAGGGAAAGGGCGTGAAGTCGGCCGAGGCGCAGCGTGTCGCGGCGCTGCGGAAGGAGCGGGCGATCTTCACCCCCCAGCTCGGCGTGCAGGAGCTGAGGGAGTACTTCTACCTCTTTTGGGCGACGGAGACGCGTGCGCATCCGCGCACGAGGGTACTCCCGGCCGCTGCCTCGGAGTCGGCTCCAAATGGGTACCCGTTCTTCCCGCTATTCTTCTATTGCGGGCTCTGCCCGCCCTTCTCGGAGTTCTTTTGTGACATTATGAACACATATGGCTTCCGCCTCCTTGACTTCACCCCCAATGCTGTCCTGACCATGGCAGTTTTCGCACACTTGTGCGAAAACTTTGTCGGAGTCCACCCTAGTGTAGCCCTTTTCCGCCATTACTTCATGCCTCGGGTAGAGAGAGGAGAGCCGCTTGCCGGAGGGATTGCTTGGATCTCGAGAGTCGGCAAGAAGGATGCGTACTTGGAGGGTGAGCTCCGCAGCAAGTGGGAGGAGTGGAGAGCGGAGTGGTGTTGGATCGTCGAGGAGGATCCGCAGCCCTTCACCGCCGTGCGCCAAACTCCAATAGTGCGCGGCAATGACTGGAGCAACATGGCCCCGGAAGACGAGAGGCTGAAGATCGCCATCACTAGGATTCTTCGCCTCAGGCTTGCCGGGCTCACCGTGGGTGCTGTCGGGGCAGATTTCCTCCGCCGCCGCATTGCCCCCCTGCAGGAGAGGGGGAGGCCCGCCTGGGAATTCAAGAATTCGGCGGACATTATGAGGCTGCGGCCGGGCCTCAACTACAACTTCACCGTCTTGGAGTTGGATGCAATGCTCTTGGAATTATTCAAACGCGACCCCCAGCACCCATTCACATTGCCGAGGGGTGTAGTTCCTTTGTGCAATAACTCTTCGCTTGACCGGATCCGCGCCATGATGCCGTTGTGCGATTCACACGGCATCGTCCCAACTTGGCAAGAGCCTGCGGATGACGTTGTGCAAGCGTTCTTCGACACCTTGGAGGAAGTGCCGGTCCGCGCCGACGAGCAGAAGAGCCTCACCCGTGACACCACCGACGAGGAGCTGCAACTCATCGCTACTAGGGCGGAAGAGGCTGCGGCCGCAGCTGCTGCAGGTGTGTTTGGGTTTACTGTAGAAGAGGCGGAGGCTGCAGAGGCGGCAAACCTTGCCGAACTCGCGGAGTTCATGGGCGAGGAGGAGCCTGCCGGTTCCGAAGCCGAGTCGAGCGAGGCCGGCGAGGAGGAGGCTGAGCCTTCAGAGATCTTGCCGCAGGCGGAGCCCCCGGCCCCGCCAAGGAGGCGCCTTCGCAGGGCCAGGGACGCAGCGGGGCGGCAGCCGGCTCCACAGCCACCGAGCCGCACGACACGCTCTACCGCGGCAAGCAATGTTGCCGTGGGAGCGCCTCACGCAATAGCGGCAACTGGAGCGGGATCTTCCCGGGCCACCGCCACTGCCCCCGCCAAGATGGCAAGGGATCCTACTCCTCCGCCTCGCCGCACCGGAGGAGGGCCGGACTTCGATCTTTCCGCGCTCAGCTCCGACGAGGAGGAAGAAGAGTGAGTTTCTTTGGTGCCCTTATACTCCTTCAATCTTGCTGTTTATATCTTGTATCTGACTTGCTCCAATCTGGACTCTTTTCTTTTCAGAACACTGGCCCAGAGAGCGGCGAAGAGGGCCAAGGCCGCAGTGATCGTCATCGAGGATGACCCCATCGCGTCGGCAGGAGGTGGGCCCGAGACCACCTTGACGGACCCGGCAATCACCCCTCGGAGCAGCCCCCAGCGCAGCCCCCAGCGTAAGTTCATAGTTTAGCCTTCTGCTGTCGGGCGCGCTTGAGTGCTTTTTCCTTTGTTGATATCTTGCTTGTTGACTTGTGCAGGAGCAGAGCAGCCTCATCAGGAGCACCCGGAGGCCGGTCCCGAAGTGCCACCTGCTTCGACTGCGCCGCCAAGGGAGCGCTCTCCGGCAAGGGGGGACTCTCCGGCAAGGAACGGTACTGCGGATCCTGCGATGACCGAGGCCGCAACTGAAGATTTTGGCGCAGGTAATCCACTTGCCCAAAAACTTTCCCTTGGGTTCTGCTTCTTTCGTTTTTCCTTTCTTGGATTTTTTGATTGATTTTCCTCCCCTCTTCGTTCTTCAGACCCATCTTCGGCTGAGCCAATGGAGACAGAGGGCGCCGGCGAGGAAGGTGCCGGTGCTGATGTGACCGCCGGCGAGGAGGCCGCCGGGGCTGCTGCTGCGGAAGCCGGCGAGGGGTCGGGCGATCGCACTGACGACCCTGAGGTCGCAGGAGCGCCGGGCGCTGCGCCGACCGCCGAACCCTCTGCCGCTTCTGCGGAGCCGGGCTCCGAGGAGCCCCAGCCCGGCGCCTACTTGCAGGCCGGTGACAACATCTTCATCAAGCTGCCCTGGGCGTCGAGCTCCAGGGCGCCGGTCGAGGGGGAGACTTTTGACGGGGAGGTGCTCGCCTCTGCTGGACTGTCATTGGTCGACGCGCCCGGCAGCAGCAGTGGCGAGCCTGAGGAAGAGCAGCTGCTGCGGAAGCTGCTGTCACTCTACCGCACCCGGCAAGCCAAGCTGGCTTCCCGGGAAGCGCTTGTCGCGAAGGCGGGAGTTGACATGGAGAAGCGCGCGGAGGAGCTCCGGGGACAAAATCAAGAAGCTCTTCGGTCCCTGGCGCAGGAGCGGGAGCGAGTCGATGAGGAGCGCACGGCCTTTCTTCTCGAGAAGGCCGAGGCTGAGGAGGAACAAAGACTTGCTGCCGAGAAGCAGTCCGCGCGGGAAGGCGAGCTAGTGCAGCGGAAGGCCCACCTCGACAGCTACGAGGAAGAGCTCGCCGAGCGTGAGCGAGCACTTGGCGGGGCGCTCAAGGAGGCAAAGGATGCCGCGGCAACTGCAGAGGCCGCCAATAAAGAGCTAGAGGAGAAGGTGGCACGGCTGGAGGCCGATATTGGGAAGAGCGGCGAGGAGCTTGCCGCGCTCAAGCGTGAGCGCGAGAAGGATGCTGCCGCCCACGGCGAGCTGCAAGGCCTTCTCGCTGAGAGGGGCAAGGAGCTCAGCGCCGCCAAGGATTCCAAAGCAGACCTGGAGCTGAAGCTGGCCACGCTGACGCAGACGCTGGAGGCCGTCAAGGAGCGGGAGAAGACCTTGTCGGAGAAGGTCAAGGCTGACGCGGCGCTGCTGGAGAGCATTGCAGTTACCCAGAACTCGTTCAGAGACACAGTGGAGCACTGGACCGAGGGCCTGGTGAACACTGCCGCCGTCATCAACGAGGAGCTGGCGCAGCTGGGGATGGAGGATTTTGGGTATCCTTCCGACGAGAGTCTTCAACCCAGCGCCAAGCTCAGCCTGTTCTTCAAGGGCGTGGCGACGGCACTCCAGCGGCTCCGGGAGAGGATCCCGAAGCAGCTGGCCGACGAGTCGCGCAAAATCTGCGCCGGGGTTCTCCAGAAGGTGCTGATGAAGGTAGCCTTCCGCAATCCAGGCCTCAGCTTCACCAACGTCCTCAGGTCCTTGCCGCCTGACGCCGATCTGGATGCACTCAAGGCCCTTGTCGCACCCATTGTGGACAAGGTGAGCGAGATCAAGCGAGTCGAGGGCGGACGCGTAGATTAGGCCGCCCATTTCTTCTTTTCCCTTGTCGCTGCTAGTCATGTTATGAGAACAGTCTGTTAGAGCTGCGACAAGTTATCTTTGTAATATAACTTTATTTCTGTTATCAATTGCAATGTTATTTCCTCTACTAGATTCCTTCCCTTGTATGTTTTTACCCTACGCTTCTAGGGAACTTGTCGGCGCAGGCGCCCGAGCCGCGAGCGCTGAGTGCGGGACTTCAGCAGCCTGCTGGCGGCGCTGCTTCCGACAAGAAACCTTGTCGCGACTAGATGCAGCACGCTTAAGCTGTTGAGCGGACTCGAAACAAAGTAAGGGCGCAACTAGCCACGAGTTGGTTCCTCCGCGCACAGGTTTTCCATACAAAGCAGGGTCGTTCGAGGAAGATAACTCAAAAATTTAAAAATTGATTGCTCAAACTTTGGCAACTTAGCTTTTCTGTCATTTGCTTCCCGGTAAGGCAAGTCTTTGCTTGAACGACGCCTGGCCCATACCACAATCTTCTCCTCTCCCCCCGGCAAACTTGTGTGTGGGAGAACCTTCTTTTCCTTTAAGAGAAAAAGAAAGAAGAGAAAATAATAATATGGAGCTCTTCGGCTCGTTACTGCTTACCGGATGTAGGTGCTGCACAAAGTGTCAGATAATCGCATGCAAGAAAGGAGCTAACGCATGAAATGGACAAGCTGTGCGGAGCACATGGGGTTTTACTTATGCACGGGATCTGCGCCCGGCTTTGTACAAAGGATTACATGCAACAGCGGCAAGACTTGTACAAAAGGTGGTTGCCGGAACGGGTTCCGGCAACCGCGCCTTATGGGAAAAACTTACGAAGATGTTCTATGTTCCAGGAGTTGCTCACTGGAATGCCATCCTCGGTCTCAAGGCGGACAGCGCCAGGCCTTGTGACTCGTCTCACCCGATAAGGGCCTTCCCACTTCGGCGTCAACTTGTTGGAATTCTTGGCGGACTGAACGCGCCGAAGAACAAGGTCGCCTTCCTCGAAGCTTCTGGCTTTAACTTTGCGGCTATGATAGCGGCGCAAAGCTTGCTGGTATCGAGCAGCTCGTACAGCAGCCTGAAGACGATCTTCCTCAAGGAGCAGCGCGTCGTCTTGCCGCAGCTGTTCTTGCTCGAGCTCATCATAAGCGAGCACTCGAGGCGATCCGTATACGAGTTCCGTGGGGAGAACTGCCTCTGCTCCATAGACTAGAGCGAAAGGTGTCTGGCCAGTGGCTCGATTTGGCGTCGTTCTGATCGACCAAAGAACCACCGGCAGCTCCTCGATCCAGTTCCTTCCGCACCTGTGCAGCCTGTCGAAAGTTCTGGTCTTGAGCCCGCGCAGCACTTCAGCATTTGCCCTCTCTGCTTGACCGTTGCTTCTCGGATGAGCAACAGAAGCGAAGCAGACCTTGGCGCCAAGGTCTTGGACGTACTGCATGAAGGTGCGGCTCGTGAATTGCGTGCCGTTGTCGGTGATGATCCTGTTGGGAATCCCGAAACGGCAAACGATCGACCTGAAGAACTTGACTGCTGACTGTGCTGTCACCTTCCTCACTGGCTGCACTTCCGGCCACTTTGTGAACTTGTCGATTGCGACGTACAAGTACTCAAAGCCCCCGACAGCTCGGGGGAAGGGGCCGAGGATATCGAGCCCCCAGACCGAAAATGGCCAGGATAAAGGGATCGTCTGGAGAGCTTGAGCTGGCTGGTGTATATGTTTGGAGTGGAACTGGCACGCTTCACACTTGGTTACTTGTGCAGTTGCATCCTGGAGGGCTGTCGGCCAAAAGAAACCTTGCCGGAAAGCTTTGCCGGCAAGTGCTCTTGCGCCAATGTGGTGGCCACATATGCCTCCATGTATCTCCGCCAACAGCTTTTGTCCATCTTCCCGGTGAATACACTTCAATTTCACACCGTTGAGTCTTCTTCTGTACAGTATGCTATCGACAAACTGGTACATACTTGACTGCCGGGCTACTCTTTCCGCTTCTTCTTGTTCTTCGGGAAGTTCTCCTGTCTGAAGGAAATGGACAATCTGCTGTGCCCATGCTGGAGCTTGTGGCTCGACAACAAGGACTAAAGGCGCATCTGCTGCTGCGGGAACATCTGCTTCTACGGCAAGGGCTTGCGGCCCTGCCGGAGCTTGATGTTCCCCGGCAAGCTTGCCGGAGCAAAACTTGTCGGGAGCGTCTGCTTCAACGGAACAAACCATTAGGCTTGCCGGAGCAGACTGCCCCTCAGCATCCTTGGTGTTGATCTTGGGGACTTTCTTGGCGGCGGCTTCGGGGAGCTCTGCCGAAAGTAGTCACCAGAAACCAACTTCCTCTTTTTGCTTTGTCCAGTTGATGGTGTTACGGATGGTTGAGTCAACTTAAGCACAAAGATCCCTGGTTCCACAGGTAACTTTAATGCAGCGCACTTTGACAGACCATCAGCAATATCATTCTGAGCTCTTGGGATATGCTCCATTTGTAGGCCTTCAAAGTGCTCTTCTAGCTTCCTCACTTCATCGACATACGCTTCCATCAACGGACTCTGGTAGATCTTGTTCACTTGTCGGACGACAAGCTGTGAGTCACCCCTGACAATGAGCTTCTTGATCCCAAGGTCTGCTGCGATTCTGAGACCGGCAAGTAATCCTTCATACTCTGCTGTATTGTTGGTTGCTTGCTCTTTGGGAAAGTGCATCTGGACTATGTACTTGAGGTGCTCTCCGGTGGGTGCGACAAGCAGCACGCCTGCACCGGCGCCTTGCAGCGAGAAGGCACCATCAAAGTACATCAGCCACTCTTTGTTTGCCTCTTTGACGGGGATGCTCGTTTCTGAAATTCCTTCATCTGGGGTTGGTGTCCACTCTGCTACGAACTCTGCCAATGCTCTGCTTTGGATAGTTGAAGTGCTCTCAAATTTGAGACCAAAGCTTGACAGTTCCAGCGCCCACTCGACAATCCTGCCCGTTGCTTCTGGATTTTGCAGTATCCTCTTCAGCGGAAAGCGAGTGACGACTGTGATCTCATGTGCTTGGAAGTAATGGCGCAGCTTTCTCGAGGCCATGAGGAGGCCGAAAAGCAACTTCTGCACACCAGAGTACCTTGATCTGGCCCCCTGCAGAAGAGAACTGACAAAGTAAACTGGGCGCTGCACCATTCTCCTTGGCATCTCATCATGCTCCTGCGCAAACCCATGTTTGTCGGGACCAGAGCTTGTCGGCGAAGCCCCCTGCTTGTCGCTGGATGGATCTGCCGTGGTTGCTGGCTCATCATCCGCCTCCCTCTCCGCCACTAACGCAGCACTAACCACTTGATTGGTTGCTGCTATATACAGCAGCAACTTCTCTTGCGGCTTAGGTGCGACAAGCGTTGGAGTGGAGGACAGGTATCTCTTCAAGTCCTGCAGCGCAGCCTCCGCTTCCGGAGTCCATTTCATTGGACCTGCCCTTTTCAAAATTTTGAAAAATGGCAGGGCGCGCTCAGCAGATCTAGAGATAAACCTGCTGAGAGCAGCCACGCAACCGGCAAGCCTTCGTACATCCTTGACGCGCTTTGGTGCTTCGATCTGCTCGATGGCTTTGATTTTGTCGGGATTGGCTTCAATTCCCCGCTGAGACACGAAGAACCCGAGAAGCTTGCCGGAAGGAACTCCAAACACGCACTTCTCGGGGTTAAGCTTGAGGTTGATCTTGCGCAGGTTTGCAAATGTTTCGTCTAAATCTTGAATCAAGGTCGCCTTGTTCTTGCTCTTGACCACTATGTCATCCATGTAAGCTTCCACATTTCTGTGTATTTGTGGCTCAAAAGCATGGTGGACTACCCTTGCGAATGTTGAACCAGCATTCTTCAATCCGAAAGGCATCCGCACGAAGCAGTACGTGCCACACGGGGTGATAAATGCGGTTTTCTCTTCATCCTCTTCGGCCATGAAGATCTGATGATATCCTGAGTATGCATCAAGAAACGAAAGCAAATCACATCCGGCTGTGGAGTCAACAATCTGGTCAATACGCGGCAAGGGAAATGGGTCTTTGGGACAAGCTTTATTAACATCAGTGAAGTCAATACAAAGTCTCCATTTCCCATTAGCCTTGCGCACAACAACAGGATTGGCCAACCACGTGGGATGGAGTACTCCTCTGACAAGGCCTGCTGCTTCCAACTTCTTGATTTCTTCTGCGATGAATTCTTGGCGCTCTACTGCCTGCTTCCTGACTCTCTGCTTGACGGGCCGCGCATGAGGACAGACGGCAAGGTGGTGCTCAATCACTTTCCTGGGAACACCGGGGATATCAGACGGTTGCCACGCAAACACGTTGACATTCGCCCGCAGGAAAGCAACGAGCGCGCTTTCCTATTTGGGGTCAAGAGTGGCGCTGATGGTGAAGGTACCACCAGTGCCATCCTCCTTGGCGGACACCTTCTTAGTCTCAGGTGGAGCTGCCATTGCCTTCTTACACTTGCCGGTGGAGCTCGATGGTGCGTCCTCGACGGTAGCGCAGCACTCCGAAGAGGTGCGCTTGCCGGAGTGGGCATCAGAGCTCTTGCCGGACTTGGTCTTCTTCTTCCCCCCGGGAGCTTCAGCGGCAAGTGTCCTTCGTTCTGCTGCGGCTGCTGCTTCCCGGTAGATCTTGTCGGCACAGATAAGAGCATCCTTCTTGTCGCCAGGGACAGAGATGACACTTATTGGGCCTGGCATTTTCAGTACGTTGTACGCATAGTGAGAGGCTGCCATGAACTTGGCGAGTGCCGGACGGCCAAGGATTCCATTGTAAGGTAATGGAAAGTCGGCAACGTCAAACGTGACCCTCTCAGTCCTGAAGTTCAGCTCACTGCCAAATGTTACCGGCAACGTGATCTTTCCCTTTGGCTTGCTCCTTCCCGGGTTGATTCCTTGAAATGTGCCGGTCTCTTCGAGCTCGCTGTCAGGGATCTGGAGCTTCTGGAGCACTACGGAGGAGATCAAGTTCAAACCGGCCCCGCCGTCAACTAGCATCTTAGTGACCTTGAGGTTGCGGATTGTTGGTGAAACCAACATCGGCAAGCACCCGACCGCAGTTATGCGATCTGGGTGGTCCTCAATATCAAAGATGATAGGCGTGCCGGACCATTTCAGAGGCTTGCGTGACTCGACGGGTGGTTCTGCTGCATTAACTTCCCGCACCCACTGCTTGAGCTGGCGGTGCGAGGCATGCAGAGAAGCACCACCGTCAACGCACAGGACCTCTGTGGCTTTCTGGAACTCCTGCTCATCAGTCTCCTCATCATCCATATCTTCATCGTCGCCGTCATCTTCATCCTTGTCGCGGCCGCGAGGAGGTCTGTCTCCTTGCCGCTGCTTGGCCTTGCCGCGGCGTCCTCCTCGGCCGGGACGTTTCTTGCCGGATCCACCAGCTCCTTCCTGGGCCTTCTCTTTATCGCGCCGCTCGTATTCAGCTTTCTGTTGCTCAACAAGCTGCTCGACTCTCTTACAGTTCTGAAGATCATGGCCCTTGGTGCGGTGAATCTTGCAATACTGCTTGTTGGTGCCATCCTGCTTGTCGGCGACCGCTACCTCCGCGGCAACCTCCTTGCCGGAGTCACCAGCTTTGGCTTCCTTGGCGCTACCACCGTTGCCGGACTGCTCGACAACTAGCACTTCTTTGCCTTTCCTCCTTCTGTTGTTCCGCCGCCGGTTTTTCCTTGTCGGGGCAGCATCTTCACTGTCAGATCCCCCTGCTCCTATATTTTCTCCGGGGAGTCTCCTCCCTTCCTCAGCACGTGCGCACTTGTCGGCCAGTGCATATAACTCACTGACGTCCCTGATCTTGCACATCGCCATTTCCTCCCGCATCCTGCGGTTCCGCACGTTCTGATGGAACGCGCTGATCACCGCGGCAGGGTGGACGTCTGGGATGTTGTGCTGCACACTACTGAATCTCTGAATGTACTTGCGCAGGGGCTCTCCTTCCTTCTGGGCGAGCAGATGAAGATCACTCTCCTGGCCATGAGGCTTGTGTCCGCCTGTAAAGGCGCCGACAAACTGATGGCACAGATCAGCCCAAGAGGATATGGAGTTGTCCGGCAAGTGCATGAGCCAGGATCTGACATTGGGCTTGAGCACCAGCGGGAAGTAGTTGGCAAGGATCTTGTCATCTCGTCCCCCGGCAGCTTGCACCGCAATGGTGTAGATGCTGAGGAACTCTGACGGATGCGTCTTGCCGTCGTACTTCTCCGGTACGTCTGGCTTAAAGTTCTTTGTACTGGGCCACTGGACTTGCCGCAGCTCACGAGTGAACGCAGGACAACCTACCGCGTACGGCAGATCGCCTGGTTCCCCTGGCGCATGCATGTCAACAGAGGGCCCAGCGCGCTTGTCGGATTGACGTCGCGCTTCTCTTCGGCGCTCGATGCGGGTTCGAGCGTCTTCTTGTTGTCGATCATGAAGAACTTGGCGCTGATCGCGACGAGCTCGTGGATCCGACGATGCAGTGGAGTCGCTGTCGATGTGGATCCGGCGAGTCGGCGATCTTGGCCTTCGGGGCGGTGATTGCATGGTGGTTGCACCTCCGCCCGTTTCGTCGCCACCGGCTCTCGTCCGGCGGTCCTGCCGCGGCGGCGACGCGCTCGGCCGCCGTGGAGTGTCGCCGTTGGCGTAGCCGATGAGACTCTGAATGGTGGCTCTCCATTCGTCGATCTTGTCCGACGTCGGAGGGTAATCTAGGAGAAGTTGCGCTCGCGCCAAAGCTTCTGCTGGAGTGGTGGGTGGCAGTGGCGGACGGCGCGAGGAGCGGGACGTGCTCGAACTTCTAACTATGTTAGAAGGAGCAGTATCCCGTCCAGGCGACCGTGCTCCACTCGTGCCAGCACGCTGGCGTGCATGCTGGTCTTGAGCGCCCCGAGATCCACCAGCTTGGTCTTGGGCTATCATGCGTATGGCACTGCTAGTGCCATGACGCTGTTGATCTTGCGCCTCCTGAGAGTGGCGTGGAACATGTACAGTCGCCGAGGTTTGTGCAGCCTTGTTCTTGGACCTGGCGGCATCAGGAGCTTCCTCGTCGACGTCCTTTCTTCCGCCGGCGTCCATCCCACCACTCGTTTGCTCCAACGGTGGCGGAAGTGACGTGGATGGAGCGGCTGCCGCCGAAGTCTTCTTCTTCGGTGGCATGTTGATGAAGGGAATAAGGATCTAGCTCGTGTGAACGCCGGATCTGGTTCACACAATCTCGACACCCCCTACCTGGCGCGCCAAAGATGTCGGGGAAACTGATCCACGAACACCTATGGGGCCGGCGGACCGAGCCCCTTTCGGTTCGGCGGGGGGCGGAGATCGCACAAAGAGCGGATCGAGGCGAAGCACACGAGCAGTTTACCCAGCTTCGGAGCTCTCCGGAGAGATAACACTCCTACTGCTGCTTGTCTGGTTGTATTATCTGGTGTTCTTGCTCTCCAAAGCGAGAGTGTGATGTTCTCTGGGCTACGAATGAATCGAAGCCGACTGTCCGAACCTACGAGCCGAACCCCCTCTACGTTGCGCATGGGCCTCCTTTTATACGCTAAAGGGGTCACCGGCAGGTGGCAACGCAGAGGAGGGTAAAAACGTAAAAAGCGAGGTAGTTGATACAGTTGCTTGTACAGTGCACCCTACCTAACCCTGACGGCAGGGGACAAGGGCATTAAATGCCTGTCTGAGTCGCCCGAACAGTGCAGAAAAGGACCGTTAGGGGCGCCACCGTTCGCCACGATGGTGATCTTGTCAGCTTCGCATGCCACTGCGCACCGCTGGCTGCACAGCCTCCCGCCACGCGCGCCCGGAGAGGCCCCCAGAGGAACACGTTGGTGGATGCGCTGGAGCGTGGACGCAGAGTGGCCGCCTGCCACGGCAAGCGCCTTGCCGCTGTCGTTATCTTGTCGGGTCCGGAAGCTTGTCGCTAACCGGGCCTCAAGGTACCTTGGTTTGTCTTCCCGGCAAGCTCCTCTTGCCGGGGCCTTGTTGCCTTGCCGGAGCGCGTGGCGCATCGCGGCAAGTTCATTGAAGCGCCTTGGTTGGCCTTCCCGGCAAGCTCCTCTTGCCGGGGTCTTGTCTCCTTAGCTTAAATACTTTGTTCTTGGATGGCTCCAAGGGAACCTTTGGGGATCTTGGCGATCACCCGGCAAGCCTTTGCCGCGGGGTGCTACAACTGCCCGTGCACAAGTTCGGGGTACTACGGTACCCCTATTCTAGTACACCGACAGGTGGTCGCCGGCGGCGATCCACGGCGAGGCAGGGGGATCGGAGGTTACGAACGTGTTCACCGTGTCCTTCCGCGTCGGTGGGTGGTGGTGGTGGTCGCCGGCGAGCACCACGTCGACGGCGGCCCTTGCTCCGGCGGACGGTGGTTCGGGCGTTGATGGAGCTCGCCGAGGAGGGCTGCAAGGATCGAATCAAAGTGGGGGTTAGCTCTCTGGTTGCTCGAGGAGGTTACTGACGAAGTTTGGGTGCCGGGGATGGTCTCACCAGAGTGAATCAAGACGGAGGCCGAGGCGGAACGAGGCAGCCGGAGTCGAGGAAGAAGGGCCCCTCGAGGCTCTTCCAGTTGCTGGGTGGGGTCCAGTGTGGTGGTGGAGGTGTGCGGGGGCGAGAGTGAGCTTGGGGACGCTATATATAGCCGGCCCGAGGCGGTTGCCGTGAATGGGATAAGTCCGGCGAGTGATTACGGCGGCGCTGTGGTTGGGCAGTTGGATTAGGGGCTTGGGCATCGACTAGATGAAGTAACGAGCCCATCCCGGTGCGTAACTCAGCAAGGGGGGAGGAGGTTACGGCCTGTCCCAACAGAACGGCCATGCGGCACGTCGGCGGCAGGGAGCGCGCCCTGCGCGTGCCAGGCCATGGCGGCGGTGCTGCATGCGTGCGCTGGCAAGGGAGACGGCCATGCGGAGCTCCCAGGTGGCTTGGGCGGTGCAGAACGACGTTGTGCCGTAGGGTGCCTTCTGTCGGCCGCCACGGGAGGTCTCGACGCTGCAGAAGACGCCGGTGAGGGCGGGCCAGCGTGCCACCGACGCCAGGAACCGGCCAAGCGTGCGTGCGGTCCTCCGGACAGGGAGGAGGGGCTGTGCGCAACGCGCCAAGCGCACTGTCGACGCGTGACTGAACTCTGACGAAGGAAAAACGACACTGAACTCTGAAACTCTGAACTTTTCTGAAAATGCAGGGAAACAGTGCCGGCCAGGTGTTCGACAGAATGATTTTGGTATGTAGGGGTTTCTCCTTGAGCTGAAACTTGGTGGGGTGGCCTCTCATTGCACCAGGAGGCTGCCTGAATTTTGGTAGAATTTTTGGAGAAGAGGAGATATGAATTTCACCAAATTTGGCAAATCTGGTCCAAACTTGCAGAGACTGAAATTTGAAAAATTTGAAAAGAGGGAGAGTGGATCAAGATGGTTCTGGGTTGTGGATGCTAAGGACAATCCAGAGGAGTTGGTTTGAGATAAAAACTCAAAGGCAATGAGGTACTTGCTTTGAAAATTACTTAGGCTCATAATGAAAGACAGAATTGTTTTGGGAGATAAAATAAATGAAATAAAATTCAAAAATGGTTTGGACTTGATGGGACAGAGAATTTAGATTGTTCCAAAGTGGAGGGAGGGGTTTTGGGAGGTCTCTCCACATGAGGCAAAATAAAATCATGGGTGGTTCCAAAATGAGAGAAGCCCCAAAAACTCCTAGGGTTTTCCTTTTAAATGAAAATAATCAAATTCAAAAAAATACATTTGAGAGGAGAAGAATTCAGAAGAAAAGTTTCCATAATTCAAACACCCAATTTGAAAAGGATGTAAATGAAAATCCTTGCCAAAGGTGAAAGTTTTTAAGAGAGAGGTTTTCTGGAAAAAAAATTTAATGGCCTCTATTCAAAAACCAACAAGGTTTTTGCTAAAAACCAAAAGAAAATTTGGAGTGTCACCCAGTCCAATACCCAAGAGTTCACATCTTCAGCATTTCATGTGATGTGCAGCATTGCATAGAACTGAGGAATTAGTTCTTCATTCCAATCACATATATCCATGCAGAGAATACGAGCATCGTGAATAACACTGAGGACTAGCATGAAACAAGGTAGTGATTCCAGGTCCACATGAGGAATATTTGCATGATCAAATACTTTGTCCTTATCAAAAAGCTGTGAAGAATAGAAGTTGGCTTGGCTGGCAGTCCCGAAATGCTCCCTTATAAGATGAGCAGAGTCATATGGGTTGTAATCTGTAAACAATACGTGCTCACTGAAGAAGTCAGTAGCCTTGAATTTTTGCTTCTTGGAGAAGGGATTCTTCGGCTTGAGCTGAGGAGTGTGAGTCAAGGTCATCACAGCCTCAGGAATCACGTTCTCCGGAACCACAGGCTGAGGAATTTCAGTTTTAGTTGTAGCCTAGTTCTTCATTTCCTCATCAATATTTTCATCAACACTAGTGGCTGGAATTGCTTCAGTAGGATTTTCATCAACACTAGTGGCTAGAATTGCATTAAGGAGACGAGGTTCTTCAGAGCCCATAAGAACTTCAGTGTGCACAGGGGACTGAGGGATTTGTAGTAGTGGCATGAAGAGCAGAGAGTTGGGGTGCTGACTATCCCAATAGTCATCATTTAGCACTAGAGTGGAGCACCCAATACCCACGTCTTCATCTTCTTCATTTAATTCTTCAATGCCTGCCTCTTCAGTTGTGAACTAACGCATAGGCGATGAGATGATTGGAGTTGAAGGGATATCATCCGCTTCAAATTCTTCATCCATCTGCTCTGTAGAAGCAGCAGAAGGAACGTCTTCATCTGATCCGCTTGGCATCACATAGTCTTCACCAAAAGGAATGAGTTCCTTTGAAGGCATGCTTGAAACTAGAATAGCATCAATCGGATTCTCAAAAGAGCTTGTCAATTTCTTCATCTTCTTTGGTGCTGAAGACCGAGATGAAGTAGATGCTTCCTTTTCTTCACTGCTGCTCGCTCCACAGCTTTGGTTTTCTTCACTTCTGATGTAGAATGAAGAACTAGGCTAGTTGTTAGTGCAGGAGGAGCAGAGGAAATAGGTTCGGTTTCCTCAGGCGCAACTCATGTAGTTGCCCTGGTGGGTTCAGATTCTTGAGGATCAGCTGTTGATGCCTCAGGTGGCCTGGCTTGTTCTTCAGGTGCAACACTAATGGTTGCCCTGGGAATGTCATCAGTGGCTGGAATGCAGTCATTAGCCCTGGCACTCTCATTTTTCTTCAGCAGCCTAATTTTCATCAGCGGTGTTGGCATGTTCTTTAGTAGGCTGAGCAGATGCTTCAGCCTGAGGAGATTCATGTTGCGATGGAGCTGCAACATTTGAGGTGAATCCTTTCGCCATTTTGATGAATCTGACCATGGCTCCAAGCCAATCTGCACGGTATGCGTCAAATTCATCATTGACGTTTTTCATCTCTGTCTAAGCAACAATAAGTTCATCAGTGGACATTTTCGCAATGTTCTTTTTCAGAAGTCGCTCCTTCTTGAATTGAGCTTTCTTCAGCTGCCTGGTCTTCTCAAATTTCCATTTTTCTTCGCCTATGAAGGCGGTCGGCATGTGATTTTGGTCAGGAGTCAACTTTAAGTCTGGCATAGGAGTGTTGCGGTCCTTGTGCCAGAGATCAATGTATTCAAGGATCAACTTTGGATCCAGTAGGAGAGGAACTTCACTTCATTTGGCTCTAGTGACCCTCTGTTGTCTGTCTCTGATGATTTCTGCGAGTTCATCATCATCAGCTTCGTCATCAGAGGATGTACTTGAAAGGCGACCTGCTTCTTTTGAGGACTGGGTCTAGTGCCTCGTCCAGCAATGGTCTTGGTCTTCAACAATGTGGGGCCAGTTGAAGAATGCAGAGGAGCTGAAGAACTTGTAGAGGCTCCTGTGGTCCTTTGGCACGAGGCAAGATGCACTTGTGCTGAGGACTTTGCCGGAGGAGCTGAGGGTTTTCAAATTTGAGGAACTGGGGAAGCTTGAGGAATTGGCCATGAGGGCTTAGCAGAAGAGGTTGGCCGTGAGCGCATTCCAGAAGAGGTACCTGGCTTATGTGCAGGCTTCTTTGGCATAGCCTTCTTGGGCTTGCTAGCAGAGGCTTGAGCAGTGGCAGCAGCAGCAGAGTCTTCATTGAATTTCTTCACTGCCTCTTTAGCTACTTTAGCCAACTTGGCTTTACGCTTGGCCCATTCAGCAGGAAATTCCTCACCTCATCTGATGCTTGAGGGATCAGCAACTTGGCCTAGTCCCAAGGGAGGTCTTGGGCATGGAGGGTGTACAGCGAATTTCTTCATGTACTTGGGAGTCACATATCGGCACTCCCTCCATTCTCTGGACCATCTCCTCTCTATTTTCTGAATGCGCACTCTGTCCTCATTCTTCGTTTCTTTTCCATGAATTGCCTCATCTGGAGTGCAATACCCTGCATAGATGTCTTCAGGGATTTCAAATGCAGTGTTGACTTCCAACTTCTTTCCTCCCTTCTGAGGTTTCTTTCCATCAGCCATTTTCTTCAGCTGGGGATTTTGAACACTTGAGTTCTCTGAAGAGGTATGCTGTTTTTCTTTAAGGAACGTTGCAAATGAGCTAAGTTGATGAGAACCTAGTGATTCAGCAGCAGACATCTGTACCTGTGAACCGAGTATAGGTGCGGAGAATTTGGAGATGTCATATGCGCTCTCAGAAGTTTTTGCAAAAAGAACAAGTTTGAGGAATTTGACCAGATGTGTCTTGAGGAATTTTACTAAGTGTTCTTTGACTTAGGTTCCAGAGTTGTATAGATTGAAAATCCACACAACTGAGGAATCTTGAAGAAAAAACATGGCTTAGGAAACAGATCAAGAACAGATGTTTGTGTGAGGTGTTTAGAGTGTGATGATTGAAGAATAAACACCTTGTGAAGATTTTGATGAAATCATCGGAATCAATAAGGGCAGTAAAAGAAACTTTTAATTACCCTTGACGAAGAACAAGATGAACTGGAAGTGTAGATTGTAAATTCGTCGGTCCAGATCTTCCATGCCCTAACTTGGCAGAGGAAGACGGCTACGGTGGCGGTGGAGTGAAGAAATCCATGGCAGGTGCAAGTACGACGGCGACGAGGTCGAGGTAGCAAAGCTCTTCCTCCTTGAGCTAGGGAGTGAGGTCGAGCGGAGTAAAAACAAACTGAGGAAAGGAAGGGGTATATATATAGCCACGGTGAAAAACTGCTCGTCCGAGGAAAATGGACGAACGTGCCCCTGACCTTTCTCATCTGTGTGGCATGTGTCACCCACGTAATATGAGGTGGAGATCATGTGAGATCATGGGTGAAATGCTAAGTATTATCGTGGAATGTGGAACGGTTTGTGCAGCAAAAGCCAAAAATTCAGATATGAAAATTCTAAGGTTTCGTTCGCAGAATCTTCAGCTGACAAGGACACGGTGAAGATTATGAATGGGTTTCAAGTAGAACGCATATGAGGAATTTGTGAACAGACTGGGTTGATTTTAGCATAGAGGGGAAAGGGTCTGATCACATTCACTTAGCCAAAAAAGCAGCTCAAATAAATTTCAATAAGTGAATGCTGTAGAGGACATAAACTCATGTATTTATATAGCCAATGAAGAAAAACGACGGAAATAGTGAAGACATTGCAAAGTTGAAGAATTTGAACAACTGAGGAATTTCAAAAGGGAGAAAACTCAAATTGAAGATTTTCTACTTTTGCTGTTGGCGTGACCCACCGTATAAGAATGATGATTTCAGACACTGCGTACAATTATCGTAGGGCTCTGTGAATCAAATTCTTCATTACTTTCATCACACTTAGAGGGTTAGTCTTCATTGATTGAAGAAAACCATTACTTCGTGTGTTGCACATCTAAGTCATCAATTTTGCATATTTGTTAGGATGTGTGTCCTTTTCAAAGGATATTCGAAGATTCTAAGATATTTAGCTCACACCACAACTTGCTAAATCTCTTCTCATCCAAGGGTTTGGTGAAGATATTGGCTAGCTGTTCTTCAGTCTTCATGTGCTCGATGGGCATGTCGCCCTTCAACACATGATCACGAAGAAAAAGATGATGTATCTGAATGTGCTATGTCTTTGAGTGTTGAACTAGATTTTGAGTAATCTTGATGGAACTCTTATTGTCATAATAGAGTGGCACATTCTTCGCATTGATGCCGTAGTCCTTGAGAGTTTGCTTCATCCATAGCAATTGACCACAACACGATCCAGCAACAATGCATCAGCTTCAGCAGTAGAGAGTGATACGTAGTTCTGTTTCTTCGAAGACCAACAGACCAAGGATCGTCCAACGAAATGGCATGTGCCTGATGTTGACTTGCGGTCCGCATGATCACCAGCATAGTCAGAGTCTGAATATCCACCGAGATCAAAAGCCGAGCCCTTGGGACACCATAATACAAGTGTTGAAGTGTGAGCTAGATATCAAAGAATATGCTTCACAACCTTATGGTGTGATTCCTTCCGTGTAAGTTGAAACTGGGCACACATGCAAACACTAAGCATAATATCTGGCCTAGATGCACATAAATACAATAAAGAACAAATCATGGAGCGGTATATGTTTTTATCGAAGTCAATACCATTTTCATCAGTGCATAGATGGCCATTTGTGGGCATAGGGATTTGACGCCTTTGCAATCTTGCATGCCGAATTTCCTCAATACATCCTTGATGTATTTTTCTTGAGATATGAATATGCCATTGCACTATTGACGAATCTGAAGACCTAAGAAGAATTTCAATTCTCCCATCATAGACATTTGATATTCTTCAATCATCATGTAGGCAAATTCATCACTGTAACGTTGGTCAGTACATCCAAAGATGATATCATCAACATATATTTGGCACACGAATAATTCATCATCATAAGCTTTGGTGAAAATAGTTGGGTCAAGTGAACCCGGTTTGAAGCCTTTCAACATGAGGAATTCCTTCAAAGTATCATACCACGCCCGAGGGTCCTGCTTGAGGCCATAGAGGGCCTTATTGAGTCTGAAGACTTAGTCAGGATGCTTTGGATCTTCAAAACCTCGGGGTTGAGCAACATATACTTCTTCATCAAACTTACCATTGTGGATTGCACTTTTCATATCCGTTTGATATAAGATGATATTATGATGGTTATCATAAGCATGTAATATGCGAATTGCTTCAAGTCTAGCAACAGGTGCAAAAGTTTCATCGAAATCAATTCCTTGAACCTGTGTGTAGCCTTGAGCTACAAGTCCTGCCTTATTCCTAACCACAAGGCCATTTTCATCTTGCTTGTTGCGGAGATCCACTTTGTGCCGATGATATTGTGCTTGCGAGGGTCTGGTCGCTTGACAAGTTCCCAAACATTGTTGAGCTCGAAATGATGTAATTCCTCTTGCATAGCTTGAATCCACTCGGGCTCCAGAAATGCTTCATCTACCTTAGTGGGCTCTATGATAGAGACGAAAGCAAAGTGCCCACAAAAGATAGATAAATGTGAAGCTTTTGAGCGTGTGAGAGGAACTGGTGCATTGATGTCGTTGAGGATTCTCTCAATCCTCACTTCATTAGCGATGCGAGGATGAGCTGGTTGACGATGAGGAATTTGCTCAGCATTTTCTTTAGAGCCATTTTCTTCAAAAATTCCCGCATGATGTTCTTCATGTTCTGGAATGACTTATTCAACAGTTTCTTCGATAGGAATGACATCCTCAGTAGCCTTGAACTTAATAGATTCCTTAGGAGGTGTTTCATCTATCACAACAGGTAGGTGGTCTCTTTGCGAGCCATTAGTCTCATCGAACCGCACATCTACAGTTTCAACAACCTTGTGGTGATAGGTGTTCAAGACTCTGTAGGTGTGCGAGTCCTTACCATAACCAAGCATAAAACCTTCATGTGCTTTCGGTGCAAATTTAGAACTGTGATGAGGATCTCTAATCCAACATTTAGCACCGAAGACTTTGAAATAACTCACATTGGGTTTCTTGTTAGTGTGGAGTTCATACTCTGTTGATGATGTGGCATGCAGTATCAATTGCCTCAGGCCAGAAGCGAGGAGGCGTCTTGTACTCATCAAGCATAGTGCGGGCCATCTCACCAAGAGTCCTGTTCTTGCGCTCCACGACGTCATTCTGCTGAGGAGTATAAGGAGAAGATAACTCATGAGTAATACCAAGTTCATAAAGATAGTCATCAAGACCAGTGTTCTTGAACTCAGTTCCATTGTCACTTCTGATGTGCTTGATCTTCAGACCATAGTTGGTTGAAGCCCTCGAGGAAAATCGTTTCAAGACTTCCTGCACTTTAGTTTTGTAAGTGATGATATGCACCCATGTATAACGAGAATAATCATCAACAATGACAAAGCCATATAAAGATGCAGAATTAGTAAATGTGCCATAGTGAGTAGGGCCAAAGAGATCCATGTGAAGCAATTAAAATGGACAAGTGGTAGTCTTGATGGTCTTTGAGGGATGCTTTGCCTTGGTCATCTTTCTAGCTTCACAAGCTCCACACGAATGGTCCTTGAGGAATTTGACACCCTCGATGCCAATGACATGCTTTTTCTTCGCGAGCGTGTGCAAGTTCCTCGTCCCAGCACGGCCAAGTCGTCGATGCCATAGCCAGCCTTCTGAATCTTTTGCATGTAGACATGTAGCAAGTTGTGGTCCTGTAGAGAAATCAACAATATACAAATCTCCTCTCCTAAAGCCTTCGAAGACTTTGGAATTGCCGGCTTCCATGATTACAACACAACGATACTTGCCAAAGACAACAACCATATCAAGATCACAAAGCATTGAGACAGTCATGAGGTTGAACCCTAAGGACTCAACAAACATGACTTTGTCCATGTGTCAATCCTTTGAGATTGCAACCTTACCTAGACCCAATACCTTGCTTTTTCCTTTGTTAGCATAGGCGATATGCTTCAGATGCGATGGAGATAAGGGAGCGTCCATCAATAGATTCTTGTCACCAGTCATGTGATTTGTACATCCACTATCGAGGACCCACTCAGTGGCTTTGGGTTGATCATCCTGTAGATGAATTAGTGCAGCTTACGAACTCATATACTTCATTAGTGAAGAATATGACATCAAATTCATGTGATCAATTTCATCAAGGAATAGAACAGATATAAAATGTGAGGACGTGAGAAATGAAAATTCATTTCTTCATGATTAGCTTGCGTCCTTTTAAGCATATTCAGGTCTCCAACAAATTCTTCAGACGTTTAGGTTCGTCTGGAGGCGTGACCCTGCATAAGAGATTAGTTCTTTTTCTTCACCACCCACATCTGAAGGGGTGGCAAAGAGTTCATCATTCTGTGAGCTCCATAAGAGAAAGGTGGCATAGATGTCAATCCACTTCGTTTCTCATAAGAGGGGTTAGGGTAAGCATATGAGTAAGTAGAGAAATTCTTCAAGGATTTATGAAATGATTTTAAGAATAGCGCACATATGCATAATCCTTAGCCTTTCCCTGCGACACAGAGATGTTAGCACGATGATGTTCATGTGAGGACTTTTATCCATGTGAGGAATGTGGTCCATATGAGGACTTGGATCCATATGAAGAATTTGATTTGGGGTTACTAATCTTCAGAGGTGGTATCATGATGAAATTCACCTGAAGACTTTCAAGGCACCTTTTGGGAACCCAGATTTTCTTCTTAGGAGGACCGTTCCTGCAGTTAGTGCCAACATATCTAGCAAATACTTCACCATTCTGATTTTTGAACGGTTTGTAATTGGAGTCAAATGACTCATCAGAAGAATATGAATATTCGGATGTAAAGCCATATAAAGTAGATGGATCCACTAAAGGTCCCTTTGCAGCAACCCATGAGGTTTTGGGATACGCCTCAGGTTTCCAGTAGGTCCCATCAACATTGAGTTTCCTCTCAAAGGCAATACCCTCTTTCCTAGGGTTCCTGTTGAGGATCTGCTTTTTAAGCACATCACAAAGATCCTGATGGCCTTTGAGGCTTTTGTACATGCCTGCCATATACAATTCCTTCAACCCTACATGGTTAGTGATACTTGAAGCATCCTCAGATGAGGAATTAGTGATAGCAGAGATAGTTGAAGAATTTGCAACAATAGAAGCATTTCAACATTCAGGTGAAGAATTAGCAGATTCATGTTTAATGCATTTAAAACATGGAGGAATAAATTCTTCCTGAGTAGCACTGATTTGTTGAGCAAGCAATGAATCACGCTCCTTCTGAAGATCTTCATAACTCACTCTTAACTTCCCAAGATCTTGCTTTCTTTGAAGAAATTCATAAGAAAGCTTCTCATGATGAGATAAGAGAGTGTTATAATGACTCCAAAGATTGTCAAACTTGGACTGAAGTCCCTGAAGACTTTTAGCCAAAGCTTTAGAACGATCCATTTCTTCACCCAACATATCATTCCCCTCATCTAGCATGTTTTGAACTTTTTCCAAAGCTCTTTGTTGTTTAGTGGCAAGGGAAGCAAGTTTGACATAACTTGGTCCAAGTTCATCACCAGATTCATCATCACTGGACTTAGATAAGTAGCATTCAGTTACCTTGGCACCTTCTGCCATAAGGCATGGTGCATAGGATGATGATTCTGGATTGAAAGTCATAGCCTTCCACGATTCCATGAAATCCTCAAACTAGGGTTCATGGTGAGATCAATGGCCTTCATAGACCTCAGAGAGTCGGTCCTAGATGAGCTTCGCATGGCAGAGATGCATAACATTCCTGAACTGATTTTATGACAAGCCAGAGCAGATGATGTCCTTCGTCGTGAGGTTGAGTAGCGTGTATCATCAGCATTCGCCATCTTGCATAGGTCAGTAAGACCAATCTCAGTGACAGTCCAGAGTTCGCGGTTCATCTCCATCAGGCACTTCTTCATCATGGCCTTCCACTTGGGATAATCATGTTCGTCAAAGATGGGGCATGTCATAGTCTTCATTCCTCTAGTCGACATAACTAAAACTCCAAGCGGTTAAACCAAAATCACACAGAACAAGGGAGTACCTTGCTCTAATACCAATTGGAAGCGCGTTAAGTCGACTAGAGGGGGGTGGATAGGCGAATTTTATAAGTTCTTCACTGAGGAATTTCAAGGTGAGGAAATTCCAAAGCGAAGAACGGAATAATTACTCAGATGCAGACATGACATAACATAAGCATGGGCATCACGATGAATTGAAAACAAGACACAGAGTACAGAAAACATAAGCACAGGATAAAACAGAATGAAGACAAACAGACTGAAGAAATTGAACTTAGGAAATTGAGAAAGTCTTTAGTAAAAGCCTTCGAACAGATATGAACAAGCACACAACACGGTAATGCGGAAATGAAGGGGTTGTGGAAATAGAACCAGTAAGCTTGGTGAAGACAATGATTTGGTACACCAGTTCCAACTGCTGTGACAGTTGTACGTTTGGTTAGAGCGGCTAGGTATTTAAACCTGAGGACACATAGTCCTCACCGTATTATCCTTGAACTAAGGTGACACAGACCTCGTCCAATCACTCGTTGTATGTCCTCAGGTGACTTCCAAACCTTCACAGACTTGGTCACTCGGCGATCCACAATTTCCTCTTGGATGCTCTAGACCATGACGCCTAACCTTCTGGAGGATGCACAGTCCTCAAAGGTAACAAGTGTCGGTTCCACCCAGGAACAATCTCTTCAGTGATGCTCAATCACTTTAGGTTTTAGGTGTTTGGTTTGGGGTTTTTGGGTTTTTCCTCACTTGATGATTTTCGCTCAAAGTCCTCGGAGGATGGGATGCTCTCAATGACAAGTTTCAGTTTCTCGCAGAGTAGCCAACCAGCTAGTGGTTGTAGGGGGCGGCTATTTATAGCCTAGGGAGCAGCCCGACATGATAAGACATAAATGCCCTTCAATGATATGACCGTTAGGTGGTAGATATTTTTGGGACAGCTGGCGCGTAGCACAACAATGGTCGGAAATTTGACTATCATGTTCCTCACTTGTAGGCAATCCATACCGGTGAATTACTAACTCCCCAGTCAGGACAAATTCCTTAGACACCAGAAGAACTTCGTCTCTATCACTGAAGCAATTGACTGAGCTGTATGAGATTTCCAATGGCTTCACTCGAAGAGATTGGTAGCTGTAGGATTATGAGTTGAGCATCACTTGGAAACTTTTCCTTTGTTTTACCTCGACCCCCTTTAACAGTATGATGTTTCCTATGACTCAAGAAAGACAAAATGAAACTACCAAATAAAAGTATTCACGCTTCATGTTCCTCGTATGAATAACAAGTCTTCACGGTCACACCAATTTCTTCACTTTCAAAGTCTTTAGAAAGTCTTCCGAAATCCAACGTCTCCAGTCGAAGACATTCCTTTTTAGGGGTCGACTTTCTCTATAAATATCAAACTCCTCACGGACTTATAGACCTGTGTACACTCACAAAGGCATTAGTCCCTAAACCTATAAGTCTTCAATACACCAAAATCACTAAGGGACACTAGATGCACTTACATATATAAATCTTGCCAAAATTCTCAAAACTATTTTTTAGGCATTTTCGATTCTCTGAATGCATTTTCAGGGTTCTTGCCCCGCTTTTAATTGAATTTTGAGGCTCTTCAAAATTCCCTCAAGTCCAATTTCTTGAGATTAACATGATGCATGATGCTCATTGATACAACTAATTACAATGAAATTCTGGTGATGTGACACCAACCAAGTTGGATGCAGTACTCCTCGGATCAAACCTGCCGCTTCTAGCTTCTTGATCTCTTCAGCAATGAACTATTGTCTCCCCAAGGCCTACTTTCTGAATTTTTGCTTGATGGGGGGGCATGAGGACAAACAGCAAGGTGTTGCTCAATTAACTCCCTGGGAACACCGGGGATGGAAAATGGTTGCCAGGAAAACACACTGACATTCGCCCATGGGAAGGTAACAAGCGCGCTTTCCTATTTGTCGTAAAGGGTAGCACTGATGGTGAAGGTACCATCAAAGCTGTCCCGCCGCACCGAAACTTTCTTTGTTGCTGGGGGAACAACCTTGGATCTCTTGCTATTTGAACTTTTTGGCAAGTCGCTACTAGGCGTGGCGTACTCCGAAGAGACGCTCTTCCCGGAGTCTTTATTGGAGTTCTCGCCGGTTCCCATGGATTTCTTCTCCCTCTTGGCGGCGGCTGGGGGCTCGGGAGCCTCTGCTGCAACCGCAACCCTATACATCTTATCCACGTATATAACTGCATATCTGTTATTCGACGGGATGGTAATGACTCCCATAGAACTAGGCATCTTCAATGTGGTGTAGGCGTAGTGCGACGCCACGATAAACTTGGCCAGAGCTGGCCGGCCAAGAATTCTGTTGAATAGCAGGGGAAGTTCACCTACATCAAACCCAATCTTCTCTATCCCAAAGTTTATTTCCCCGCCAAACGTTACCGACAAGGTGATCTTTCCCTTCGGCAGGATCCTCCCTTGGTTGATTCCTTGGAAAGTTCCAGTTTTCTTCAAGTCCTCATCTGGAATATGGAGTTTCTTCAGTACATCCGGAGAAATCAAATTCAAGCCTGCCCCGCTGTGAACCAACATCTTAGTGACCTTGAGGTTGCAAATTGTTTGCGAACCCAACAATGGCAAGCAGCGGACCGCAGTGGTGCAGTCTGGATGATACTCAATGTCAAAAATGATTAGTGTGCAGGACCACTTGAGTGGTTCTCGAGCGCTTGCTACTGGTTCTGCTGCATTAACTTCACGCGCCCACTGCTTGAGCTAGCAGTGAGGGGAGTGCAAAGATGCTCCCCATCAATGCACATCGCCTCAGTAGCTTTCTGGAACTCATGTTCACTGGTTTCATCATCTTCCTCTTCACTATCATCTTCATTTTCCTTCCTATAATGTCCTTTGGCGGGTTTCTCCTTCTGCTGATCAGACTTGCCATGGTGTTTGATTCGACCACCACGGTCCCTCCCGCCAGTACCATTCTGCTGTCTCTCCTTGTTGCGCCTTCCATATTCGGCTTTTTGTTTCTCAACCAATTGCTCAACTTGCTTGAAATCTTGGAGATCATGACCCTTGGTCCTATGGATTTTGCAGTAGGGCCTATCAGACTTGGCCATTTTCTCAGCAGCCGCTACTGCCCAACAGTAAGCGCATGTAGCAGTTTCCTTGCCGGGTATCTCAGTTTTTGGTTTCTTGGTAGTGCTAAGTTCACCAGTACCCTCAACGACCATTACTGCATTCTCCTTTTGCTTCTTCTTGTGCTTCTTGTTCTTCTTCCTAAGGGTGGCGGCGTCATCATCATTGAGGGAGTCCTGGACTAAGGGGTCCTCGGGCGTTCGGCCTGTTATCCGTGGGCCGTACTGATGGGCCGTGAAGACGTGAAGACCGAAGACTGCATCGTGTCCAGATTGGACTCTAGTTGGCGTGGAAGGAAAGCTTGGCAACCGAAGATTCCTTTTCATGTAACCGACTCCATGTAAACCCTAGATCCCCTCGGTGTCTATATAAACCGAAGGGGATTGTCCGGAAAGGACAACACACATATACTCATTACCATATTCATAGGCTAGACTTCTAGGGTTTAGCCATTACGATCTCGTGGTAGATCAACTCTTGTAATACTCATATTCATCAAGATCAATCAAGCAGGAAGTAGGGTATTACCTCCATAGAGAGGGCCCGAACCTGGGTAAACATTCTGTCCCCTGTCTCCTGTTACCATCGATCCTAGACGCACAGTTCGGGACCCCCTACCCGAGATCCGCCGGTTTTGACACCGACATTGGTGCTTTCATTGAGAGTTCCACTGTGCTGTCGACAGAAGGCTCGATGGACCCTTCGATCGTCAGTAATGATGTTGTCCAGGGAGAAACCTTTCTCTTTCTCCCGGGACAGATCTTCGTATTCGGCGGCTTCATACTATGGGCCAACTCGTTTGGCCATCTGGAGCAGATCGACAGCTACTCCCCTGGCCATCAGGTTAGACGCGGAAGCCTGAATTATGTCGTGGACGTCCGTGGAGATTTGAACTTCGACGGATTCGAGAGAGCGGCAACTGCTCCCCATCGCCTCGATGAATATGGCTTAAACCTGTCATCAGGGCGCATCTAGGAGATAGCTCCTGTAACAGATCTGGCCTTAAATCCGGAGCATATCAAGTTGCGCGAAGACGGGAAGCTCGACCCCATCATGGGGGCTACCGATTCTGCTGCGCTGGAGCCGCACGCAGATTCCACTTCATACGATATCCGCATCAATGGAACCTCAGACTCGCCTCCGATGTCGAACTTCGAACCCTACAAGCCCGCGTATACCGAACTCGATCGGTTATCGATCCTCAAGTTCAGCGCCGCAGATGTCTTCCAACACTCGCCCATGGGTGACATACTAAACTTGCTAAAAAAACCTATCACTGGCAAGCGACCCGTTGCCAAACTATGTTCGGTTCAAACTTTCTGCGGACGATGCAGAATTTTGTTTCCCACCCGCCACCCACTTCGTAGCCACATTTGAAGACCTAACCAACACGTCCGACCCCCGCTCCAAAGACATCAACGGTGTGGACGACGATGAGGGGCAAGGCTAGAGCTTACTACCTGTTCGACACGGGATGACCACTTCCTGGTATGAGGTGTGTATGATAGACACACCTTACGGTGTTCTCGACGATGACAAGGAGGATCCGGTCATGAATAAACCGCCTGGTACACTGCCCGGACACCGGCACCATAGGTCACATCGCCCAAGAGAAAATACTGCCAGCACCAGAAAAGACAATACTCCGAACAACAAAGACCCCATGGAGGTAGAATTCGAGCACGATGAACAGGAAGGCGGACAAGACAACTCTGGTGAACAGACCACATATGGGGACTCGGAGGACAGCAATTATGTCCCACTCTCCGAGGAAGAGGAGATCCTTGGCAACGAAGATTTTATCATGCGCAAGGAACCTCTCGAGCAGGAGCGCTTTAAACGCCGGCTTATAGCCACTGCAAGGAGCCTAAGAAAGAAGCAGTTGCAGCTTCAAGAAAGCCAAGATTTGCTCAATGATAGATGGACCGAGGTCTTGGCAGCCGGAGAATACGGCCCTAGCAGCCCAGTCAAAAGCCACCCCAAGAATAGGCGGCTCCCTCAATACGATGGCAGAGCAATACCACCATCGAACAATGTGGCGGGCCAACCACAGTTCGGTCCAAACAAAGCAGCAGCCCAAGCAGAGCACCATACCAACCCATTCGGCCGTCAGAACAAAACAGCTCGGGGGAATACATGCGATATCAACCAATACACGATCAACATAAAGATCACATACCCCGACCGACGATGATGGTCCCCTATTCGGACGCTATAAAGCTGACCATGCCCAGACCAAACACCGTAAACGGAACCCGCTGGAGGTGCTTCATAGTGTGGCCCAACATAGAGGAGCCGCACACCCTCGCTGCTTCACTAACAAAGTAATGTAGCACGCATTTCCAAACGGGTTTAAACCCATCAACATCGAATCATACGATGGAACAACAGATCCCGCGGTATGTTTTGAGGATGACCTCCTCCATATTCACATGTCCCGTGGAGATGACCTCCACGCCATTAAATACCTACCTGTCAAGCTTAAAGGGACAGCTCGGTACTGGCTAAACAGCTTGCCAGAAAATTCCATTGGCAGCTAGGAAGATTTGGAAGACGCCTTTCGAGATAACTTCCAGGGAACATATGTCCAACCATTATACGCCTATGACTTAAGTCACATGGTACAGGAGCCCGGCGAGTCAGCCAGGGAGCTCTAGACCAGGTTCTTAGTCAAAAAGAACCAAATTATCGACTGTCCGAACGCAGAAGCCCTTGCGGCCTTTAGACATAGCATCTGGGATGAATGGCTAGCACGTCACCTTGGCAAGGAAGGACCCAATTCCATGGCAGGCCTTACCGCTCTAATGACCTGCTTCTGTGTGGGAGAAGACAACTGGCTTGCTCATAAAAGCAACGACGCTAGTAGCCCAGGCACCTCTGAAATCTGAGATGGAAACGGCAAGCCAGGATGAACTGAACACAACAGTCGCAGTACTATGCGCGACACAGCGGCGAATGCTGGATTTCACAATCCGAAGCTCGGTCAACGGAAGAAGCCACTAAAGGCAAACTAGGATGGATCATCCACCCTTGACAGGATATTGGACCGAGCTTTTCAGATTCACGGTCACCCTGATATGCCAGCTAATCATACCAACCAAAACTGTTGGGTCTTCAAGCAGGCAGGCAAGCTTAACACTAACCACAAGCGGAGGAGGCCACTAGGCGATAAAGACGACGGATTGGCTCGACAGCAGAACGCCAGGGGAAAGAAACATTTCCCCTCCGATGTTCGACCGCTCCCGGAACGCAAGTAGTGGTTCGTCTTCTGCCACCCACGTAATGTATTGGCAAAATTCGCACCACGTGCACATCACTACGCACTCAATATACCATGGGCATCGGCGGAAGCACAATACGGACCACCCTACAAGTATTCCCGTAATGGTTTTGATCTGCTTACTTTATTTTTCTATAGCATCCCTAAAGAATAGGTGACCCGCTAGACAGCATCTACAATAGACTCTATTGGAGTTCGGATCTATATGCTCACCCAAGGAGCTACTTCCGTTAAGGATTCCCCTCCCCTAGGAAAGGGCGACGCAGACGTGCAACGGGAGGTCCAAAATAACTTTTTGTGGACCATACTCTTTATTACGAGCCTGTAATATGCCCTTTTTCCTCTGATCCCGACCCTGAGCATGTCAAATAGCTGGGTTCATGGTTTCTTTATTATTATTGTTGTTATTATATATATATATACAAAAATTTATCAGTAAGTCTCATCTGAACCAATCTTTCATACTCTTGCAACAATAAGTACGGCCTTAATGGCTGCTCTGAGATACACCTCGGCATACCCTGCTGGGAGCTCGGCATGGGAATGAATGAGCTGCCAATAAAAGTCCGAACAACTCTGTAGCGTACTTCGGCGTCACAAGTTTGGCCTTATATGCATCAGCTCTGAATCATTCTCTTGGGTCAATAGTTTGGTTGCCCGATTCCTGTGTTTGCTACTCTACGTTCCGCTCTATCGTCTAGGGTAGTAAAGGGAGAACTACTGCGATTGTGCCCTGGCCTAGACCGGATGAGCACCTCAGTAGAGAAAGCCAAAAACTTACTGTCATGATGCGGTGAGAGCTGGTCAACCACTTGATGACTTTATTGGAATCCTTAGTGATTCTCCATGTAACACGAATGATCTTTTTCAGATCAGATATGCAAGGCACCACACGCCGCATACACACCAAGGGCTATGTCATAGCCCCAACATAAAACTCCTATGGTTAAGTGAAAGTGTTAATGCCTTATAGTTCGATTGCCTGGTTTGCCGCATTATCACCTCCTTCATGGACCAAGACGTTGGATAAAGAGTGATTAAATGCTTTGTCGAACATTCCCGTACATCCTACGAGGAGGCTGAAGCCGACGACTGGAAAACTTTCAGATTATATTAATACAACAGCAAAGGAGGAATTCAATCTTTCGAGCAAAACATAAATAGATTAACCATAAAGTTGTCTTTTAAAATCATCATACACCTCACTCGAACATTATGTTTTTTGAGCATTGACCCTGTATCAAGCGGGCGGCCTCCGGGACGTCTTACAAATAGCTCTCCAGTTTCGGACAGTCCCTGCCTCCATGCGGACCCTTCGTGATGACGTCGATGGCCTTCATCTTTCCCCAGAATGTATTGACTCGGGCAAGGGCCATCCATGCACCTTCAATGCACGCCGATCGCTTCGCAGCCTCGATTCGTGGCACCACATCAACAAGCTTCTGCCCCAAACTGAAATAGCTACTCGACACAGGCTCAGTTGGCCATAGCCGGATTACAACAAACTTCATGGCAGCGCCAGATACCCTATGAAGTTCGGCTCATTGGGACATCTGTTCATTAAGCAGCAGCGGACGCTTAGGCGCACCGAACTGTGACCAAAGAAGCTTCTACGTTGCATATCCAGCTCGCGCTTGGTAATACTGCGCTGCATCGGAAGAACTCTTCGGCAAGACCAAATACTCATCCGGAGAACTCCACACCTGGATCAGCTGAGCATATTCTGGGTCGCCGAACTTAGTCTGCAGCAGAAAAGGCTTTCCATCCACTATCTCTTTCGCCTGCCGAACCTCCTCACGGAGTTCTCTGGACTCTGATCACGCTTCTCTTGCCTCCTGTCAGGCCTTGTCCAGTTCAGCCGTTAAGCCTTCATTCTCCTTCTCTAGAAATTCGTAGCAGCCAGTGGCATTTTCCAAAGCGAGTGTCATCATGGATACCTTCTCCTCGCCCTGGCCCGAAGACCCTCCACGGCGGCAGCACCATCTGCATTGTATGCACATTTAATATACAACACTATCCCGCATCAAGCACACTGGTGTAAAGAATGCTCGAAATACATACCTTCCGAGTCGTCAAGACGCATGTTGATCAATGCAATGTCATCCTCCGCAATATCCAGCTTTTGCTGTAATTCGGCCACTTCTGTATTCCAGGAAGCCACAGGAGGGGCAGCAGCCAGTATTTCAAATTAAACCAAGGTTAATACCTGAGCATATCTCTTTGATCCTCCGATCGCTTCCTTCGGAAGACAATCCTAGTCTCAGGGGCTACTGCATATACAACAAGTGCATTCTATCAATAAAATTCAATTGACAAAACTACATCACAAACCTCAAAACCTCTCAGAAGGCTCGTAAAGGCCTCGTTCAATCCACTCTTCGTGGATAGAACCCTTTTGACCACCGTAGCCATCAAGGTACGGTGCTCTTCTGAAATGGATGGCCGTCGTAGCAAGCTCGTCAGTGTGTCCGGCACCCGTGGGTCTTCGGAAACCGCCACCGGAGTACAACATTCCTGTGAAGGAACCCGCTTACTTGCCTCCAGAGTCGTCTCCAATTGTAAACTATAAGGTTCGGAGACACCAATCTTGATCCCGGAACCCCGAGTGACAGAGACACCACCTTCGGGTAACACCTCCTTCGCTTCCTGTACTACTTGGTGTTCAGGAGAAGCCCGTTGGGACGATACCTCGGTATCATCTCCCCTGTTGGGCGATGAGGCCGGAGGAAGCGTGTCACTGTCCATCATCTCCGGATGAAGATCTCCCGAGGAGGAGGATGATTGAGAAGCACCAGGCGTTAACCTACATGGATGAACATATATCGGACGATTACTTCACTAATAGGAAAAGAATGAGGTGCGTTTAAAGTACCCCAGCCTCGCTTACGGTCTGCCTCGAGGCTCATACTCGTCATCAAACTCTACGACAGCCTCGCTCGCCCGTCCTAAGCCGCTCGACGACGGCGGTTTTCTTCTCTTGGAAGGCTTCCCCTCCTGATCTTCGGAGACGACCCTCTTCTTGCCTTGGAGCGCCCCCCTGCACTCTAGCCCTTGGGAAAAGGGATTTCTGTTTCCCCGAACGCAGCAACCTGGTACGTTGTCGGAATCGGCATTCTCGTCAGCAGGTCGGTCGCAGGGCCTTCGGGAAGGGGCGCCGGACACCAAATTAGCACCGCTTTCTTTATCCAGTCCTACACAGGGACGGATTGTTCAGTATCTTGATTAATGGATACCTGAATGGAAGGTGCTCGGATATCGAGTACTTACCAAAGTGCCCTGATGATTGCAGTGAAGGCCAATGTCTTGGGTGGTGTCCGCCCATTCCTCTTGCTCCCTGAAATATAACTTCCACATTATAAGTTTCCAGTTGAAAATTTGGGGTAGAGCTCAAAATTTTTAAATGACTAAAAGAAACTTTTGCATAAAAGTGATGTGGGAGCATCCCATCACATCTCCAAATTTTGGTGAAACTTATAACTAATTTTACCAAAGGGTTGTAGTGCAAAAGAGGCTCCAAAACTTCAGAAAAATCATTTCTAAAGAGATAAAGCTCATGGAAAATAATTATGCAAATAAATCCACTGATAAAAGAAATGTTTTTCTTGAGAGGGTAAACAAGTCCAACAATATTTTTGAAAGGTTTTCACTTGGGGTGAACACTCCACAATATCAAGGAAAAGAGTGGTTCAGAAATCAAAAGATAATTCCACAAAAATGAAAATTTAATTTCTTGGCAAAATTTTAATAAACAAATCATGGTTAAAAATTTTGGGGTGTTACAACACTACCCCCCTTAAGAAAAATATCGTCCTCGAGATTGGCTAAGGGCTGCTTTGAAAAAGAATTACTCTTACTATCTCAAAGTAATATCACAAAAAATATCCATCCTACTCATGCAATAAAATGTTGCTACACTGAATAGGCAAATAAGTGGTGCAAAACTATAGTGTGGAATATTGGCGCTCTGTGGAAAAATCCATGGTTGGGGAAAACTAGAATTTAGAATAAAGTTCTAAATTTCTAAAATATGCTGGTCGTACCCGAGAGCACAGTGCTCTCCCTGGCTGACAGGTGGACCCGGGGCCCATTGTCAGTCTCTTCTTCTACCTCTGTCTCTCTCTTCTTCCTCTCTCTCGCGCGCTTTCCCACGCTTTCTCCACCGGCGGCGTCTAGCGCATAGGGCTTCGAGGCCGTACCGCGGTAGTGCGCGGCGTGCTAGCCGCCGGTGCAGCTGCACTCACCTCGCGGGCCAGTGCGCTGTCAGCACTGCTCGCGAATTCGCCTCTCGCCCACCGTACACCGATCTCAGGCTATAAAATGACCGAGGTGCTCCTTTCTTCTTCCTCGCACGTGGCCTTGCTTCTCCTTCTCCTTCCTTCTCCTCCATTTCTGCTTGCAGGACCTCGAGACTAGGCTCTAATGGCGGAGGTGATGCCGGACTGGTACATGATCCTGGTGTGCGGAGGGTTGGCGACATTGCTGGGGTTCTACATGCTCTTTTGCGCGATGATCCTCGATGATAGTCGTGATGCCGCTGCTCGAGTGTTAGCTCTCCGCGGCAACTTGCACACGATTAATAACCCACAAATCTTTCCTTCAGAGATTGTGGTGTGTTAGGGAGTAAATCAGTTAGATGCAACAGGTGCACACGGATTTGCAATTAGTGCACGTGGTCGAGTGGTTGTGAGACCGCTGTCGTGGTGCTGCAAGAATAAAAAAATATCTATGTCGTGAAGAGATGTATGCTGCAATGCTACGTATTGAGCTTGTGTTGGTTTTCCCCGAAGATGAAGGGATGATGCAGCAGAGTAGCATAAGTATTTCCCTTAGTTTTTCGAGAACCAAGGTATCAATCCAGTAGGAGGCCACGCTCAAGTCCCTCGTACCTGCACAAAACGATAACTACTCGCAACCAACGCGATTAGGGGTTGTCAATCCCTTCACGGTCACTTACGAGATTGAGATCTGATAGATATAATATTTTTGGTATTTTTGGTATAAAGATGCAAAGTAAAAAGTAAAAGGCAAATCAAGATTAAAGTGATGGAGATTGATATGATTAGAATAGACCCGGGGGCCATAGGTTTCACTAGTGGCTTCTCTCAAGAGCATATTCTATTCTACGGTGGGTGAACAAATTACTGTTGAGCAATTGACAGAATTGAGCATAGTTATGAGAATATCTAGGCATGGTCATGTATATAGGCATCACGTCCATGACAAGTAGATCGAAACAATTCTGCATCTACTACTATTACTCCACTCATCGACCGCTATCCAGCATGCATCTAGAGTATTAAGTTAAAAACAGAGTAATGCCTTAAGCAAGATGACATGATGTAGAGAGATAAATTCATGCAATATGAAATAAACCCCATCTTGTTATCCTCGATGGCAATGATACAACACATGCCTTGCTGCCCCTTCTGTCACTGGGTAAGGACACCGCAAGATCGAACCCAAAGCTAAGCACTTCTCCCATGGCAAGAACTACCAATCTAGTTGGCCAAACCAAACGGATAATTCAAAGAGACTTGCAAAGATAACTAATCATACATAAAATAATTCAGAGAAGATTCAAATATTATTCATATAGCTTGATCATCAACCCACAATTCATCGGTCTCAACAAACACACCGCAAAAAGAAGATTACATGGAATAGATCTCCACAAGGGAGGGGGAGAACTTTGTATTGAGATTCAAAGAGAGGAAAGAAGCCATCTAGCTACTAACTATGGACCCGAAGGTCTGAGGTAAACAACTCACACTTCATCGGAGGGGCTAGGATGATGTAGAAGCCCTCCATGATGACGGCCCTCTTCCGGTGGAGCTCCGAAACAGGCCCCAAGATGGGATCACGTGGATATAGAAAGTTGCGGTGGTGGAATTAGGTTTTTGGCTCCTATTCTGATCGTTTGGGGGTACGTGTGTCTATATAGGACGAAGGAGTATGTCAGTGGAGCATCGAGGGGCCCACGAGGTAGGGGGGCGCGCCCCCCATCCTCGTGACCTCCTCTTTGACCCCCTGGAGTAGTGTCCAAGTCTCCTGGATCACGTTCGGTGAGAAAATCACGTTCCCGAAGATTTTATTCCATTTGGACTTCGTTTGATATTCTGTTTCTCGGAAACACTAAAATAGGCAAAAAAACAGCAATTCTGGGCTAGGCCTCCGGTTTATAGGTTAGTCCCAAAAATAATATAAAAGTGGAAAATAAAGCCCAATATAGTCCAAAACAGTAGATAATATAGCATGGAGCAATCAAAAATTATAGATACGTTGGAGACGTATCAGGCATCCCCAACTTTAATTCCTGCTCGGCCTCGAGTAGGTCAATGATAAAAAGAGAATTTTTTATGCGGAGTGCTACTTGGCATAATTTCAATGCAAATCTTCTTAATTGTGGTATGAATATTCAGATTCAAAAGATTCAAGACAAAAGTTTATATTGACATAAAAAATAATAATACTTCAAGCATACTAACAAAGCAATTATGTCTTCTCAAAATAACATGGCCAAAGAAAGTTATCCATGCAAAATCACATAGTCTGGCTATGCTCCATCTTCACCACACAAAGTATTTAGATCATGCACAACCCTGATGACAAGCCAAGCCATTGTTTCATACTCTAACTTTTTCAAAACTTTTTCAATCTTCACGCAATACATGAGCGTGAGCCATGGATATAGCACTATAGATGGAATAGAATGGTGGTTGTGGAGAAGACAAAAAGGAGAATATAGTCTCACATCAACTAGGCGTATCAACGGGCTATGGAGATGCCCATCAATAGATATCAATGTGAGTGAGTAGGGATTTCCATGCAACGGAAGCACTAGAGCTATAAATGTATGAAAGCTCAAAAAGAAACTAAGTGGGTGTGCATCCAACTTGCTTGCTCACGAAGACTTAGGGCAATTTTGAGGAAGCCCATCCTTGGAATATACAAGCCAAGTTCTATAATGTAAAATTCCCACTAGTATATGAAAGTGACAACATATGAGACTCTCTATATGAAGAACATGGTGCTACTTTGAAGCACAATATATGAGAATCGCTATATCATGGTGCTACTTTGAAGCACAAGTGTGAAAAAAAGGATAGTAGCATTGGCACTTTTTATTTATTTTCTCTTTTTTTGGGACTTCTTTTTTTTCTTTGGCCTTTCTCTTTTTTTGGGATAGTGCTCTATTGAATGATGATCATCACACTTCTATTTATTTACAACTCAATGATTACAACTCGATTCTAAAACAAAGTATGACACTATATGGATGCCTCCGATGGTGTACCGGGATATGCAATGAATCAAGAGTAACAAGTATGAAGAAATTGTGAACGGTGGCTTTGCCACAAATACTGTGTCAACTACATGATCATGCTAAGCAATATGACAATGATGAATGTGTCATGATGAACTAGATGGTGGAAAGTTGCATGGCAATATATCTCAGAATGGCTATGGAAATGCAATAATAGGTAGGTATGGTGGCTTTTTTGAGGAAGGTATATGGTAGGTGTATGATACCAGTGAAAGGTGTGCGGTATTAGAGAGGCTAGCAAAGGTGGAAGGGTGAGAGTGCATATAATCCATGGACTCAACATTAGTCATAAAGAACTCATATACTTATTGCAAAAATCTAGGAGTTATCAAAGCAAAGTATTACGTGCATGCTCCTAGGGGGATAGATTGGTAGGAAAAGACCATCGCTCATCCCCGACCGCCACTCATAAGGAAGACAATCAATAAATAAATCATGCTCCAACTTCATCACATAACGGTTCACCATACGTGCATGCTACGGGAATCACAAACTTTAACACAAGTATTCTTTAAATTCACAACTACTCAACTAGCATGACTTTAATATTATCACCTCCATATCTCAAAACCATTATCATGCTTCAATCTTTTCTTAGTATTCAACACACTCAAAAGAAAGTTTCACAAATCTTGAATACCAATCATATTATTATTAAGCAAATTACCATGCTATTAAGAGACTCTCAAAATAATTTAAGTGAAGCATGAGAGATCAATAGTTTCTTTACAACAAATCCACCACCGTGCTCTAAAAGATCTAAGTGAAGCACATAGAGCAAAATTATAACGCTCAAAAGATATAAGTGAAGGACATAAAGAAAAATTAACTAGCTCAAAAGATATAAGTGAAGCACATAGAGCAAAACTACTTAGCTCAAAAGATATAAGTGAAGAACATAGAGCAAAACTACATAGCTCAAAAGATATAAGTGACGCACATAGAGCAAAACTACATAGCTCAAAAGATATATGTGAAGCACATAGAGAAAAAATACTTAGCTCAAAAGATATAAGTGAAGCACATAGAGCAAAACTACAGAGCTCAAAAGATATAAGTGAAGCACATAGAGCAAAACTACTTAGCTCAAAAGATATAAGTGAAGCACATAGAGTATTCTATCAAATTTTAATTCATGTATGGCTCTCTCAAAAGGTGTGTACAGCAAGGATGATTGTGGCATACTAAGACACAAAGACACAAATAATACAAGACACTCCAAGCAAACACATATCATGTTGGTGAATAAAAATATAGCTCCAAGTAAATTAACGATGGAAGTGGACGAAAGAGGGGATGCCTTCCGGGGCATCCCCAAGCTTTGACTTTTTGGTGTCCTTGGATTATCTTGGGGGTGCCATGGGCATACCCAAGCTTAGTCTCTTGCCACTCCTTGTTCCATGATCCATCAAAATAATTCACCCAAAACTTGAAAACTTCACAACACAAAACTCAAAATAGAAAACTCGTGAGCTCCGTTAGCGAAAGAAAACAAAAGATCACTTCAAGGTACTGTAATGAACTCATTCTTTATTTATATTGGTGTTAAACCTACTGTATTCCAACTTCTCTATGGATTATAAACTATTATACTAGCCATAAATTCATCAAAATAAGCAAACAACACACGAAAAACAGAATCTGTGAAAAACAGAACAGTCTGTAGTAATCTGTAGCTAGCGCAAGATCTGGAACACCAAAAATTCTAAAATAAATTGCTGGACGTGAGTAATTTATCTATTAATCGTCTTCAAAAAGAATTAACTAAATAGCGCTCTTCAAATAAAAATGACAGCAGTTCTCGTGAGCGCGGAAGTTTCTGTTTTTTACAGCAAGTTCAATAAGACTTTCCCCAAGTCTTCCCAACGGTTCTTCTTGGCACAAACACTAATTAAACAAAAAAAAAACCCAACCAAAACAAAGGCTAAACAATTTATTTATTACTAATCAGGAGCAAAAAGCAAGGAATAAAAATAAAATTGGGTTGCCTCCCAACAAGCGCTATCGTTTAACGCCCCTAGCTAGGCATAAAAGCGAGGATAGATCTAGGTATTGCCATCTTTGGTAGGCAATCCATAAGTGGCTCTCATGATAGTTTCATATGGTAATTTTATTTTCTTTCTTGGAAAGTGTTCCGTGCCCTTTTTTAATGGAAATTGAAATTTAATATTCCCTTCCTTCATATCAATAATCGCACCAACCGTTCTAAGGAAAGGTCTACCAAGAATAATAGGGCAAGAAGGATTGCAATCTATATCAAGAACAATGAAATCTATGGGAACATAATTCCTATTTGCAACAATAATAACATCATTAATCCTTCCCATAGGTTTCTTAATAGTGGAATCCGCAAGATGCAAGTTTAGGGAGCAATCATCAAAATTACGGAAATCTAGCAAATCACACAAAGTCTTGGGAATAGTAGAGACACTAGCACCCAAATCACACAAAGCATAAAACTCACGATCTTTAATTTTAATTTTAATAGTTGGTTCCCAGTCATCATAGAGTTTTCTAGGGAGAGAAAATTTCAACTCAAGTTTTTCTTCATAAGATTGCATCAGGGCATCAACAATATGTTCGGTGAAGGCTTTATTTTGACTATAAGCATGTGGAGAATTTAGCACGGATTGCAACAAGGAAATACAATCAATTAAAGAGCAACTTTCATAATTAAATTCCTTGAAATCCAATATAGTGGGTTTAGCAACATCTAGATTTTTATTTCTTTCAATCCCACTTTCATCAATTTCATCATTAAGATCTAAATACTCCGAATTTTTAGAACGCCTTCTAGGTAAAGGAAGATCATATTCAGTTTCATCAAGATTCATATTGCAAAACAAATATTTAATAGGGGACACATCAATAACTTTTAGATCTTCATCTCGATTTTCATAGGAATTGGAGGAACACGCTTTATAAAGGCATCGTTGGAAGCACGCATCCTAGAGGTTCTTTCCTTGCACTCATAAATGGAAATTCTCATGGCATTGAGAGACTCATTGATATCATGTTTAGGAGGAATAGATCTAAGCTTTAAAGAATCAACCTCCAGAGAAATTCTATCAACGTTTCTAGCAAAATCATCAACTTTAAGCAATTTCTCCTCAAGCAAAGCATTAAAACTCTTTTGCGAATTCATAAACTCTTTAACACTATTCTCAAATTCAGAGGGCATCTTATTATAATTTCCATAAGAGTTGTTGTAGGAATTCCCATAATTATTAGAAGGATTACTAGGATATGGCCTAGGATTAAAATTCCCTCTATAAGTGTTGTTACCAAAATTATTCCTACCAATAAAATTCACATCCATAGATTCATTGGTATTCTCAATCAAACACTACTAGAAAAAGGGCTGCTAGTGGCGCACCTGTTTTCGCTACTAATGGCGCACTACAGGTGCGCCACTAGCACCATGCCATTAGATTTTTTTTCTAATGGCGCAGCATAGGTGCGCCATTAGTATTCCCAATGGTGCGCCAGTAGTATCTGGTATACTAATGGCGCACCAGGCAGGAGTGCGCCATTAGTAGCAATTTTTTTCAATTTTTTTTAATTTTTTTCTTAATCTCGGGTCACTATGGCTGAATCTCGGGTCAAATCACACTCTGTGGTTAAACTTCCTGGAAGGTCACCCATCCTCACACTACTCCAGCCCGAGCACGCTTAACTTCGTAGTTCTATCCAACCCCAGCACCACCTCACTTCAGAGGCACTTGTTAATATATCTATCATATCAATCCTGTTAAACCTTGCTGATGTCTAGGACTTAGTTCATGAGTATGATGAAATTTTGAAAAAATATTTCAAACTTCCCGGTCATATTACGTATCATATTTTGAAAAATAATTCAATTTTTTTCGAAACCATTTTTTCTGTTACTAGTGGCGCACCTAGCATACGGTGCGCCACTAGTAAGTTTGAATTTTTTTGAATTTTTTTGCCTCCGGATCTTAAAAGCCCCGTAACTTGTTTCCTTTTAGGTTTTTGGGGATTTTGAAAATGTTTAACGGGGTTCCCCTAGTTAAATTTGGATGTAACTTTTCGAGTAGATGATTTTTCATATAGAAAACTTTTTAATCCGAGTTCATATGCAAAAGTTATGCCCATTTTACAAATTCCAGAGAGATTTTGCAAATAAAGTCGAAATTCATATTTGTAAATTTTCCCAACAACTAGACCACATATCACATGGGAAACTTATTTTCTTTTATTTTTTTGACATTTCCATCAATTTCTTTTTTTTAAACTGAAAAGGCGGTCCACAGGGGGGGGTGCATTCGGTGGATGTTTTGGGCCAAGTTAGTAATGGCGCACCAAATTCTGATTTTTTTTTGAAAAAAACATAGTAATGGCGCACTGTCCACTGGTGCGCCATTACTAGTTTTGAAAAAATAAATAAATTTTTTTGAAAAAAATTGAAAATTTTTACTAGTGGTGCACCATGGATGTGGTGCGCCATTACTTGTTTAACTAGTAATGGCGCACTATCCACTGGTGCGCCATTACTAGTTTTGAAAAAAATTAAAAACAAATTGTTACTAATGGCGCACCGTGGATGTGGTGCGCCAGTAGTATTTGGACACTAATGGCGCACCTACACATGGTGTGCCATTAGTATAGACTAATGGCGCACAACATGTCTGGTGCGCCATTAGTGGCCATATCATCTATAGCCCTTTTCCTAGTAGTGAAAGTAGACAAAGGCATATCATTAGGATCAGAAGAAACACTCTTAGCAGCAAATAATTTCATAAGTTCATCCATCTTTCCTCTCAACACATTAATTTCTTCTACCGCATGCACCTTTTTATTAGAAGATATTTTAGTATGCCATTGAGAATAATTAACCATAATATTATCTAGGAGTTTAGTAGCATCTCCTAAAGTGATTTCCATAAAAGTGCCTCCCGCGGCCGAATCTAAAAGATTTCTAGAAGCAAAATTCAATCTGGCATAAATTTTTTGTATAATCATCCACAAATTCAAACCATGAGTAGAGCAATTATGTATCATTAATTTCATTCTCTCCCAAGCTTGTGCAACATGTTCATGATCAAGTTGTTTAAAGTTCATAATATCGTTTCTAAGAGAGATGATCTTAGCGGGAGGAAAATACTTAGAGATAAAAGCATCTTTGCACTTGTTCCATGAATCAATACTATTCTTAGCCAAAGACGAAAACCAAGCTTTAGCACGATCTCTAAGCAAAAAAGGAAATAGCTTCAATTTAACGACATCATAATCGACATCTTTTTTCTTTTGCATATCACATAAATCAACAAAGCTATTTAGATGAGTAGCGGCATCTTCACTAGGAGGGCAGGCGAATTGATCTTTCATAACAAGATTCAACAAAGCAGTATTAATTTCACAAGATTCAGCATCGGTAAGAGGAGCAATCGGAGTGCTAAGGAAATCATTATTATTGGTATTGGTGAAGTCACACAATTTAGTATTATCTTGAGCCATCGCGACAAAAAGCAATCTAACACACGAGCAAACAAAAGCAAACGGGCAAAAAGAGGCAAATAGAGAGGGAGGATAGAGAGAGAGAGAGGGCGAATAAAACGGCAAGGGTGAATTGGGGGAGAGGAAAATGCGAGGCAAATGGCAAATAATGTAATGCGAGATATAGAGATTGTGATGGGTACTTGGTATGTTGACTTTTTGCGTAGAGTCCCCGACAACGGCGCTAGAAATCCTTCTTGCTACGTCTTGAGCTTGCGTTGGTTTTCCCCGAAGAGGAAGGGATGATGCAGTAGAGTAGCATAAGTATTTCCCTCAGTTTTTTGAGAACCAAGCTATCAATCCAGTAGGAGGCCATGCTCAAGTCCCTCGTACCTGCACAAAACGATAACTACTCGCAACCAACGCGATTAGGGGTTGTCAATCCCTTCATAGTCACTTACGAGAGTGAGATCTGATAGATATAATATTTTTGGTTATTTTGGTATAAAGATGCAAAGTAAAAAGTAAAAGCAAAGTAAAAGGCAAAGCAAGATTAATGTGATGGAGATTGATATGATGAGAATAGACCCGGGGGCCATAGGTTTCACTAGTGGCTTCTCTCAAGAGCATAAGTATTCTATGGTGGGTGAACAAATTACTGTCGAGCAATTAACAGAATTGAGACAATCCCTTCACAGTCGCTTACGAGAGTGAGATCTGATAGATATAACATTTTTGGTATTTTTGGTATAAAGATGCAAAGTAAAAAGTAAAAGAAAAGTAAAAGGCAAAGGAAGATTAAAGTGATGGAGATTGATATGATGAGAATAGACCCGGGGGCCATAGGTTTCACTAATGGCTTCTCTTAAGAGCATAAGTATTCTACGGTGGGTGAACAAATTACTATTGAGCAATTAACAGAATTGAGCATAGTTATGAGAATATCTAGGCATGATCATGTATATAGGCATCACGTCCGTGACAAGTAGATCGAAACGATTCTGCATCTACTACTACTACCCCACTCATCGACCACTATCCAGCATGCATCTAGAGTATTAAGTTAAAAATAGAGTAACACCTTAAGCAAGATGACATGATGTAGAGAGATAAATTCATGCAATATGAAATAAACCCCATCTTGTTATCCTTGATGGCAATGATACAATACGTGCCTTGCTGCCCCTTCTGTCACTGGGTAAGGACACCGCAAGATCGAACCCAAAGATAAGCACTTCTCCCATGGCAAGAACTACCAATCTAGTTGGCCAAACCAAGCGGATAATTCGAAGAGACTTGCAAAGATAACCAATCATACATAAAAGAATTCAGAGAAGATTCAAATATTATTCATAGATAGACTTGATCATAAACCCACAATTCATCGTCTCAACAAACACACCGCAAAAAGAAGATTACATCAAATAGATCTCCACAAGAGAGGGGGAGAACTTTATATTGAAATTCAAAGAGAGAGAAGAAGCCATCTAGATACTAACTGTGGACCCGAAGGTCTGAGGTAAACTACTCGCACTTCATCGGAGGGGCTAGGATGATGTAGAAGCCCTCCATGATGACGGCCCTCTTCCGGCAGAGCTCCGGAACAGCCCCCAAGATGGGATCTCATGGATACAGAAAGTTGCGGCGGTGGAATTAGGTTTTTGGATCCTGTTCTGATCGTTTGGGTGTACGTGTGTATATATAGGAGGAAGGAGTACGTCGGTGGAGCACCGAGGGGCCCACGAGGCAGGCGGCGCGCCCTAGGGGAGGCGCCCCCCGCCCTCGTGACCTCCTCTTTGACCCCCTGGAGTAGGGTCCAAGTCTCCTGGATCACGTTCGGTGAGAAAATCATGTTCCCGAAGATTTTATTCCGTTTGGACTCCGCTTGATATTCTGTTTCTCCGAAACACTGAAATAGGCAAAAAACAGCAATTCTGGGTTGGGCCTCCTGTTAATAGGTTAGTCCCAAAAATAATATAAAAGTGGAAAATAAAGCCCAATATAGTCCAAAATAGTAGATAATATAGAATGGAGGAATCAAAAATTATAGATATGTTGGAGACGTATCATGCAACAACTTAGAAAAAAATATTACTTCCGAAATTACCGAGACCGACGATAGTTAATCAAAATTAACAGCAGTAAAAACTACTTCATATTAATTGAAACCAATTATTTAATTTGTCGCACAAATCTAGGATACCACGCATAAGTTGCAACACATAAATAAATGTTGGGACAATAAACATAGCAGTGACGCCTACAATGAAAATGGTAAATAGACAGGGTCTTTAGAAAACGTCTCTGGCACTAGGGTACACACTTCTTCTATCGGGGGAAGCGGATTGACTAGTCGATGAATGCGTCTCTCCTGGTCGGGCCTCAGTGGCCTGCCAATGGTGATCTGAGGGTTTAAATCAGTGAGGCTCTGGAGATAACCCATTACTCGCTGGGTCAAACGCTCTTGAGCGATGACATACTTGGCAAGGTTGGCCAGTACTGGGTCTCTCTCGATTCGTCCACCGGGAAACGATGCTACTTCTCCAGGTGCTGCACGACTGGGGAAGTAATAATACCCTCGTTCGCTGGCATAGGGTACTGATGAAGCTATGTACCTAGGGTAGGGTCATGGACCTGTCCTAATTGCCCTACCCAAGGACATCTCTAGAAGAAATCACCTTTCAATCGACTTGGAGGTGTTCCACTCGACAGACTCGAAGACACTCGACCAAGAAGCAATCACTCGACCAAGATCCAACCACTCGACGGCCAGGAGACCTGAAGTCACTCTGCACGCTAATGGTCGGTCATTAAGTAGCTTTTATGGTCATCATAGCACTTTATTAGGGGCGTTACCAGCAATGCCCGACCTTAATGTACTTAAAACCCTGCATAACTGAGGGCCGGAGGGGTCTGGAGAACTCTATATAAGCCACCCCCTCCTCAGTGTAAAGGGTTCGCACCTCCTCCGGGCTCCAAGACGTAAGGCTTTTACTACCTTCGAGAAGGGCCTGAACTCGTAAACCTCATGTTCTTACAACTACTCCATAGCTAAGATCTTACCTCTCCATACCTACCCCCCTACATTACTGTCAGACATAGAACCACGGCAATTGGCGCCCACCGTGGGGCCAGTGTCTTAGAGATTTGTTGGAGGAGTTGCGATCTCTTCTGATCCAAATTATCATGGTTTCTGGCGGAGTTTTGGTGGAGGGCCGCGAGATCCATCTCGGCGCGCTCACGTTCATTGCAGATGACTCCGCTTGGCTTCAGGAGGCTCCGCTCGACGTCGACGCACTCCCTGTCCGCGGGGCAACGCACTTTCGCGCGTGCGTTCACGGCGTCCACTTGCGGCAACCGTCGACCCATTATCGGTTGGCCCCTGTGTTGTCCTCCCTCCCTGTTTCCCGCCAGCGCAAGCGCTCCGGTCGGTCGAGACTTCAGTGGTGGGTGAGACACGCGGAGGCACGCCAGTCGGCCACCCCTCAAGTCGCGGCGATCGAGCCCGACGAATCCCTCTACGGCCTGTTCGACCTGTCGACTGGCTCCGCAGAGACCGCATCCGAATGCGACAGCAGTGATCCGGCGGCGGAGGTTCTGATGGTTGATGGACCGCGCAGTCCTCCCGGTTTTCCCCGCACCGACGGAGGCGCATCCCCATGAGGAATATCTCCCCGAGCCTCTCACGTCGCTGCATAGAGAAGAACTTCATCGCCGAAACATGGATGCACTGCACACTCCAATCGTTGGAGAAACCCCCGAGGCTCGTGTCTTGGAGGATGCGCGCCTGGCAAACTTGGCTGAGCGCACTTGACTGGAGAAGCTCTTTTCGCCCCTGCAGGTATATCGAACTCCAATTCAGAATTTAGCAGTTGCAACCCGTATAGCAGAGTCGATTTAGCCTTCCCAGTCAGAGGCTGGCAGAGGCTTGCTGCAGATCAGAGAGTTACTTCGGGCAGCAGGAGACCAGAATTCCACTGTTTCTCAGTTGCGGAACAGGATTCATAGCAGATCCATTGCTGCAGACACATTCCAATCGGCTCATAGCCCAAGATCGCCCCCGAGGCGTGAAGGACGTGGGGACCGGCACAATCAGTACGGAAACCGTGAGCAGTATGATCACCGATTCGATCGTGACGATCGACGTCGAGTGCCCACCCCTCCCCCGAGCAGTGGATCGTATGTGCCTCGGCAGCAGGATGACATGCACCCTCGTAGTGTTAGGCGAAGGATTCTAGTTGACCCCAGGGAACCAGGCTTTGATGCGAGATCCATTCTCGTTCAAGGTTTGGTCGACAAGAACAGAGCTCACCAAGAAGGTCACGACAGAGATGCACCTACCAGCAGCAGAGTACATGTTTCGGGGCTAGAGTGCTTTAGTAGAGCCATCAGGGCCGCTGTGATTCCTCCCAACTTCAGGTTGGCGACTGGAGTAAGTAAGTTCACTAGTGAGTCCAAGCTTGATAATTGGCTTGAAGACTACCGAGTGGCTGTCCAGATTGGTAGTGGCAATGAAGAAGTGGCCATGAAGCACCTGCCTCTCATGTTGGAGGGCTCGGCCAGAGCGTGGCTGAATCAGTTAGCACCCAGCAGCATTTACACTTGGGAAGATCTCGCCCGAGTGTTTGTCACCACATTTGAAGGAACATGCAAGCGACCGTCAGGGCTGACGGAACTGCGGTCTTGCGTGCAGAAGCCGAATGAACCTTTGAGGGATTACATCCAGAGATGGACCATGTTACATCACGCGGTAGAGAATGTGCCTGATCACCAACAAGTCTGTGCCTTCAAAGAAGGCATCAAGTACAGAGAAGTGAATCTGAAATTCGGTCAAACCGGAGACATGTCTCTGAATCAGATGATGGAGATTGCCACCAAGTACGCTAATGGTGAAGATGAGGATCAACTCCGGAGTGGCAAGCACAAACCAGTCGCCCAAGAAACCAGAGGAGGAAATTCCAATCGGAAACAGAAGCGGAAAGCCGAGCCAGCTGCTCCTGGGGAAGCCTTAGCTGTAACTCAAGGAAAGTTTAAGGGGAAACCCAAAGGGCCTTGGAACCCCAAGAAAGTTAAAGACCAAGACGGAAATGATGTGTTGGATTTGCCTGTCACATCCACACCAAGAAAGATGAAGAGGGTAAGCTCATTTACCCGAAACATACCACTCGACAGTGTCGGCTCTTGATCCAGCAGTTCCAGGGCAAACAGCCCAAAGATAAGGAAAAGGAGTCGGACAAAGTTGAGGACAAGGAAGACAGTGATGATGGATACCCCAGGTCAATTCCACCTTGATGATTTATGCTGATGTTGAAAGCAAAAGTCGACTGAAAGTTATCAACCGTGATGTGAATATGGTTGCTCCAGCAACACCCAATTATCTGAAGTGGTCTCAGACTACCATCACATTCGACCAATCCGATCACCCAACGCACATTGCCACCCCTGGGAGGCAAGCTTTGGTGGTCGACCCAGTTGTTGAAGGCACTCGACTGACCAAAGTCTTGATGGATGGTGGCAGTGGTTTGAACATACTGTATGCTGAGACGTCGAAAGGGATGGGCATTCCGATGTCCAGACTCGGTACCAGCAACATGAGTTTCCATGGAGTCATTCCTGGGAAGAAGGCTGAGTCACTCGGCCAAATTGCTCTTGATGTGGTTTTCGGTGATTCTAAGAATTACCGCAAAGAAAAGTTGACGTTCCAAGTCATGGATTTCCAGAGTGCTTATCACGCTATTTTGGGCAGGCCAGCTTACGCATGCTTCATGGCTTGACCATGTTATGTGTATCTCAAATTGAAGATGCCTGGTCCCAAAGGTGTGATCACTGTTACGGGCAATCGGAAGAAAGTAGAAGAGTGTTTTCAGAAAGGCTCAAAGATCGCTGATGCTCAGATGGTAGTGGTAGAGCTGCAGGAGTACCAAAAGACTGCAGACCCGAGTGATTTGTTACGAGCCAAGAAGCCTGCTAGAGAATCAGCTTTTCAGTCGTGTGGTGAAACGAAGCCGGTTCACATTCACCCGACCGATCCCAGTGCTGCTCCGACTCATATCTCAATAACACTCGACTCCAAATAGGAAGAAGCGCTCATCTAGTTCTTCCGTGAGAACTGGGACATCTTCGCATGGAAGCCTTTTGACAAGCCGGGTGTTCCCAGGGGGTGGCTGAGCACCGCCTACGAGTTGACTCAAAAGTGAAACCCATCAAAGAACATCTCCGACGGTCTGCTGTCCTAAAGAGAAAGGCTATTGGTGAGGTGGTGGCTCGGCTCTTAGCAGCGGAGTTCATCCGAGAGATTTACCACTTCGAGTGGCTGGCCAACGTTGTCATGGTCCCCAAGAAGGATAAGTCACTTCACATGTGCATTGACTTTAAACATATCAATCGAGCCTGCCCGAAAGATCATTTTCCTCTCCCCCGCATCGACCAGATAGTCGACTCGACTGCGGGATGTGAGCGACTGTCTTTTTTAGACGCCTATTCCAGGTACCATCAGATCCGTCTGTATGGACCTAACGAGATCAAAACAGCTTTCATCACTCCATTCGGGTGCTTCTGTTATGTTACCATGCCATTCGGCCTCAAGAATGCCGGAGCCACATTCATGAGGATGATTCAGAAGTGTTTTCTCACTCAAATCAGTCAGAATGTGGAAGCATACATGGATGATATTGTGGTCAAGTCACGGAAGGGTTCCAACCTACTGACTGACCTTGCCGAAACCTTTGCCAACCTTAGGAGGTACGATATCAAGCTTAGTCCATCAAAGTGCACATTCGGAGTTCCTAGCAGAAAGTTACTCGGTTTTCTCGTTTCCGAACGGGGAATCGACGCCAATCCAGAAAAAGTCGGTACTATACTCCGGATGAAATGTCCTGTGTGAGTGCACGACGTCCAGAAGCTTACTGGTTGCTTGGCCGCTTTAAGTCGATTCATCTCTCATCTCGGTGAAAAGGCATTGCCTCTTTACCGATTGATGAAGAAGTCAGACAAGTTCGAGTGGACTCCTGAAGCTGATGCAGTGTTTGCAGAGCTCAAAGCTCTGCTCTCCACCCAACCGGTGCTTGCTGCTCCAATCAGCAAAGAGCCTTTGCTGCTTTACATCGCAGCCACGGGACAAGTCGTCAGTACGGTACTTACGGTCGAGATGGAAGAAGAAGGAAAAGCCTTCAAAGTTCAGCGCCCAGTATATTATGTTTCTGAAGTTTTGACCCCGTCGAAGCAAAGATATCCTCATTATCAGAAGCTTGTATATGGGATTTATATGACCACAAAGATGGTTGTCACTACTTCTCTGATCATTCCATTACAGTCGTCAGTGACGCTCCATTGTCAGAGATCCTGCACAACAGAGATGCAACTGGTCGAGTGGCAAAATGGGTGATTGAACTCGTTCCTCTAGATATCAAGTTTGAGGCAAAGAAAGCTATCAAGTCCCAAGCAATAGCAGATTTCGTCGTCGAGTGGATTGAACAACAACTGCTGACTCAGGTTCACTCAGAGTATTGGACTCCCCCTGAGGTAGTATTGGTCTCCCCCCAAGGAGATAAGCTTAGATATGTTCTTCAAATCCACTTTGATTCCTCCAATAATGAAGCAACATATGAAGCACTTTTATATGGGTTGCACATAGCCATTTCACTCGGCGTCCGTCGCCTCATGGTCAATGGTGACTTAGATTTGGTGGTTAATCAAGTGATGAAGGAGTGGGACGTCAGAAGTCCGGCCACGACTGGTTATTGCAATGCAGTGAGAAAGCTGGAGAAGAAATTCGAGGGGTTAGAACTTCATCACATACCCCGACTGAAAAATCAAGCAGCTGATGATTTGGTGAAAATTGGTTCAAAAAGAGAAGCTATTCCCAGCAATGTGTTTTTGGAACACATCCACACACCATCAGTTCAGGAGGATCCCTTCACTGAAGAGGCCCCGCAGCCAAAAAGTGCCACGGATCCGATTGAAGTTGAAGTTCCAGCTGTGGTCGACCTGATCATGGAAGTTTTGGTCATCACTCCCGACTGGACGGTACCGTACATCACGTACATCCTAAGGAAAGAACTTCCAGAGGACGAAGAAGAAGCTCGACAGATCGTCCGTCGATCCAAGGCCTTTACAGTCATAAAGGGACAGTTGTATAGAGAAAGCGCGACTGGAGTCAGTCAGAAGTGTATAACACCAGAAGAAGGTCAGATAATCCTTGATGATATCCACTCGGGGACCTGTGGTCACCATGCGTCCTCTCGGACCATTGTGGCTAAAGCATACCGAGCGGGATTCTACTGGCCAAGGGCGAATGAAATGGTGAAAGAGATAGTCGACAAATGTGAAGGATGCCAGTTTTACTCCAATATGTCACACAAACCCGCGTCGGCCCTGAAAGCCATTCCACTCGTCTGGCCCTTCGCTGTTTGGGGACTGGACATGGTTGGACCACTGGAACGGGCAAGAGCAGCTTCACTCATGTGCTAGTAGTAGTCGACAAGTTCACCAAATGGATTGAAGCTAAGCCTATCAAGAATCTTGATGCTTGCACTGCTATCAGTTTCATCAGAGAGTTGATATTCAGATATGGAGTTCCGCATAGCTTCATCACTGACAATGGGTCAAACTTCGATTCTCATAAATTCAGAGCCTTTTGCACCTCTCAAGGCACACGAGTCGACTATGCTTTAGTCGCTCACCCCCAGTCGAATGGACAAGCGGAAAGAGCAAACGGCTTAATTCTCAAAGGACTGAAACCCCGACTGATGCGTGATCTCAAGCACGCAGCAGGTGCATGGGTCGACGAGCTTCCATCAGTTCTTTGGGGATTGAGGACAACCCCGAACCGATCGACTGGAAGAACCCCATTCTTTCTGGTCAACAGAGTCGAAGCAGTTTTGCCGAGTGACCTGCTTCACAACGCACCCCGAGTCGAGCTCTACTCTAAAGATGAAGCAGAACAAGCCCGGCAGGACGTAGTCGACCTCCTGGAAGAAGAAAGAGAAATGGCCATGATCCGATCGACCATCTATTAGCAGGACTTGCGTCGATTCCATGCCAGAAATGTGAAGAGTCGAGCCTTCCAAGAAGGCGACTTGGTCCTCCTAGTGGATCAACAGAAACCACACAAACTCGCTCGTACTTGGGAAGGTCCCTTCATAGTCACCAGAGTCCTCCACAATGGAGCGTACCACCTTTATAATGTCAATCGCTAGATTGATGAGCCACGAGACTGGAATGCGGAGCTGCTCCGCCCCTTTTATACTTGAATTCTCACTCGGATGAGACGTAATAAGAAAACGTTCTGTAGTTTATTTATCAAAGATAAGAGAATTATAATTTTCCCAGTGATTGCTATTGTTTTTGTTTGCGTGAGAAATCCCCCAGTGGGTGGCTTAGCTGCGAATCCGTTTCGCCTAAGTTTGAAAAATCCTACCGAGTGGTGAGCCAGCCTCCCACTCGGGGGCTTAGCTGCAGTCCAGTACTCGCCTAAGTATTGGAAAATCCTACCGAGTGGTGAGACAGCCTCCCACTCGGGGGTTTAGCTGGAGTCCAGTACTCGCCTAAGTATTTGAAAATCCTACCGAGTGGTGAGCCAGCCTTCCACTCGGGGGCTTAGCTGCAGTCCAGTACTCGCCTAAGTATTTGAAAATCCTACTGAGTGGGGAGCCAACCTCCCACTCAGGGGCTTAGCTGCAGTCCAGTACTAGCCTAAGTATTTGAAAATCCTATCGAGTGGTGAGCCAGCCTCCCACTCGGGGGCTTAGCTGCAGTCCAGTACTCGCCTAAGTATTTGAAAATCCTACCGAGTGGGGAGCCACCCTCCCACTCGGGGGCTTAGCTGCAGTCCAGTACTCGCCTAAGTATTTGAAAATCCTACCGAGTGGTGAGCGACCCTCCCACTTGGGGGCTTAGCCGCAGTCCAGTACTCGCCTAAGTTTGAAAAATCTTACCGAGTGGAGAGCGACCCTCCCACTCGGGAGCTTAGCTGCAGTCCAGTACTCGCCTAAGTATTTGAAAATCCTACCGAGTGGTGAGCCAGCCTCCCACTCGGGGGCTTAGCCGCAGTCCAGTACTCGCCTAAGTATTTGAAAATCCTACCGAGTGGGGAGCCAACCTCCCACTCCGGGGCTTAGCTACAGTCCAGTACTCGCCTAAGTATTTGAAAATCCTACCGAGTGGTGAGAGACCCTCCCACTCGGGGGCTTAGCTGCAGTCTAGTACTCGCCTAAGTTTGAAAAATCCTACTAAGTGGAGAGCGACCTTCCCACTTAGGGGCTTAGTTGTAGTCCAGTACTCGCCTTAGTTTGAAAAATCCTACCGAGTGGAGAGCAACCCTCCCACTCGCAGGCTTAGCTGCAGTCCAGTACTCGCCTAAGTTTGAAAAATCCTACCGAGTGAAGAGCGACCCTCCCACTCGGAGGCTTAGTTGCAGTCCAGTACTCACCTAAGTACGAAACACATCCGAATCCGCAAGGACGACGAGGTCCAGGTCGACTGCCACCTTCTCCTTCGGAGCTTCGCCACAAATACAACATGCGCTCCATACCAATCCGCAAGGACGATGAGGCGCAGATCAACTGCCAACTTATCCTTGGGAGCTTCGCCACAAATACAACGTGCACTCCATCCCAATCCGCAAGGACGATGAGGCGCAGGTCGACTGCCACCTTCTCCTTGGGAGCTTCGCCACAAATACAACATGCGCTCCATCCCAATCCGCAAGGACGATGAGGCGCAGGTCGACTGCCACCTTCTCCTTGGGAGCTTCGCCACAAATACAACGTGCGCTCCATCCCAATCCGCAAGGACGACGAGGTGTAGGTCGACTGCCACCTTCTCCTTTGGAGCTTCGCCAAAAATACAAAAGTTGTCTCAAGTGAAGAACGAGTTCCACTCGACGGAGAATTCATGAAGATATTCAACGATAAACCAAGTTAAGATAAATCCCAAAGGTTCCAGACCGCAGATCGAAGTGCTCGGGCATTCAGCCCGAAAAAGTTTAACTGTTACAAAAACCACTTGGCATTCCGTGGCAAATTTAAGGTGGGGCATAAAAGTTTGTTCACTTCACAGGAAGAGGACTGGCAGGCTCGACGAACTCGTCCAGGTCGACACCGTCGGCGATCCGAGTGGCTGCAGCAATAAAAGTCTCCATAAAAGATCAGAAGTCATGCCTCTGGGTGTTGGCGACCTTGATTGCTGCCAGCTTGTCTTCACGAGCCTGCTTCCAATGGACTCGCACCAGGGACAGCGCCACATCAGCACCACACCGGGCGGAGGATTTCTTCCATTCTTGCACTCGGCCAGGGATCTCGTTCAGTCGAGTCATCAGAGATTCCACATCATTCTGAAGCATCGCCCCTGGCCAAAGCGTCGAGTTGATTTGAGAGACAACCTCCTTCAGGCGTGCGAGGTAGCTTGTGGCGCTGGCGATATGGGACTCTAGTCGGAGCACGTTCATCGCAGTTTCATCGCAGACCGGGGAAGCGATAGGGTCCAGACCCGTCTCGACCCTTCCAGTTTCTTCATCAAAGTCTTGACAAAGTTCTGCAGCCAAAAGTCAGTTCAATCAACCGAGCAAAATCCAATGGCAAGCATCAACACAGTCGGGTTAAAAGAAATACCTCCCAGCACGAGATAAAGCTTCTTGGCAAGGGTCCTCAGATAAGCTTCTGTGTCGTTCCTCTTGCGGATCACAAACTCCAACTTTTCGTTCAGGGCGACCTTATCCTTCTTCAGGCTGGTCACATCGCGGTTAGCTTCATTAAGACAAGATGTCAGTCTAGTCACCTCTCCTTCAAGCGTTTCGACTGAAGCAAGCTTCTCGTCCGTGAGAATGGTTTTGTCTTGGGCTGCTTTTTGCGCGGCGGCGAGGTCGGAGTCCTTCTTGTCCAGAGCCAACTTCATTTTCTCTGCAAAAGAAATAATCGAATCAAAAAAGAGACCAAAGAGATATATTGAAGTTTAGTCGACAATCAGTTGCCTTCCATACCAGCGGCCTCGTCTTGAGCTTTTTTCAGATTTTGCCGAGTAAATTCCAGGTCAAGGTTTAGCTGGATCTGCTGTTTCTCCAAGTCAGCAAAGCGAGCTCCAAGATCACAAGATTTCTGCAATCAGGGAGGGGAAGTTATTTTGCAGCGAAAAACGACAAAGACAATAAATACTAAAACTACGGTCGACTGCCTGCAGTCCACCATAGTCTCGGGGACTACACCAAGTGGGTGCACTTTGCGTGCCCCCATCGGTTCGGTTTACACTCGACACGGCCACACCAGATCGAGCGAAAGAATCAAAATACAAAGACTACAGTCGACTGCCAGCAGTCCACCGTAGTCTCGGGCACTACACCCAGTGGGTGCACTCAGCGTGCCCTCACTAGTCCAAAAATTCAATCGACGCACCTAGTGGGTGTACAGATGCAAAGATTTTCGGAAAGAGAGTCTTCGGATAGCATATCCTAACAGAACAAGCAGTGACCTACTAACCTAAACATTGCTTTGGAGAGCCGAGCTGGCGTCATAGGCGGCCTGACTGGCGTCCCGCACCACCTTCATCTTCTCCATCATAACACCCGCCTGGCGTATGGCTTCCTTGGCAGCATTCACTTCGTCCTCTGGGACATGATGGATCACAAAAACTGAAGGTGGGTCGGTAGGAGCTTGAGCAGTCGACAAAGAAGGCAGGGCACTCGACAATGGTACGGCAAAGGTAACAGAACCCCGATTGGCATCACCAGCGTCCTGAATGACTGGTTCCACCATCGGCGTCGACTGTGGCACCTTGCTTGCAGGAGCTTTCCTATTTTTCCTCGTCAAAGGCCTCTCAGGCTCTTCATCATCATCATCGGGGAGGTCAATAATGTTAGGAGCTGTTCAAAGATCAATCGCCAAAATCACATCACCCAATGGTACACATTGCAGTTGAGTCGACCAAATAAAGATAGAATGACATAAATCATACCCAGATTGGAAGTGACTGCATCCTCCATTACCTCATCCTCATCCCTATAAGCTGAGGTCCCAGAAGTAGCAGCGCTGCCAGTTCCAAAGTTCGTCTAGTTAAATCAAGAAAAAATAAAGAACACGGAGCGTCGAGTGAATACAAAGGGAGACACTCACGCAGAAGCGATGGGGATGTCAATCTTAATCTTCGGCAACGCCTTCTGAGGCTTCTGCTCTGCAACTTTTGGATGCTTTAACACTTTTTTAGTTGGGGTTGGTGAAGATGTCCGTGGACGCTTTGAATACTGACCAGTCTAAGCAATCGCCTTTTCACGGGCGCTCGGTCGTTCTTGGTCAAGCTTGGATCGCCTCTCCCTGCGACGAGGCGACTCGACTTCTTCGTCACTTGAGTCGCCGCTTTCTTTGTCCCCTTCTCCATCAGAATGCCATTCGCCACTGTCGCCGCCGCTCGCCTCTCCTTCCGGGTCTTGCTCTTGCTCTCCGTTGGGCACTGAGTACATTTCGATAAGGGCCTGAAAGAAAGCAGGAAGAACAAAGTCAGTCGATGCAGTACAGCCTGCTGCGTGAGTGAATTCAGATTATAATCAAAAGCTCAGAATCAGACCTTTTCTGGTTCATGGGACTGGTCGAATGGAGGAACTCTCCTGGCTCCCCTGGGGTTGTCCTTGTTTCCGGTGATGTCCGACAGCCACCCCTCCAGTGTGTCGTCATCAACCTCCTCCGGGTGAATCCGAGTGGTGTCGTCAAGACCCGAATACATCCACATCGGATGGTCTCGAGCTTGAAGAGGCTGGATGCACCGCCGAAGGAAAACCTCCAAGAGATTCATACCAGTGACCCCGTCACGGATAAGCTGGACCACTCGTTCAACCAGCACCCTAACTTGCGCCTTCTCCTTAGGGATCACCTTCAAAGAGGTGGGTTTCCTCACTCGGTCCATGGTAAAAGGAGGGAGGCCAGTCGACTGCCCTGGCGTCGGCTGGTCTTTGTAGTAAAACCAGGTCGACTGCCATCCGCGGACCGAGTCGGGAAGAATGATGGCCGGAAAGGAACTTTTCCCTCTCATCTGAACACCAAGACCCCCACACATCTGAATCACTTGTGTTCTCTCATCACTCGGATTGGCCTTTTTCACCGTCTGAGAACAACAAGTGAAAATGTTCTTGAAAAGACCCCAGTGAGGCCGACAACCCAAGAAATTCTCGCACAAAGACACGAAAGCAGCGGGATACACGATTGTGTTGGGAGTGAAGTGGTGGAGTTGTGCCCCAAAGAAATTTAGAAATCCCCGAAAGAAAGGGTGAGGAGGCAAGGAAAACCCACAGTTAACATGGGTGGTAAGGAGAACGCGCTCACCCTTCCGAGGTTGCGGCTCGGATTCCTTCCCCGGAAGCCGCGCCGATCCATGGGGGATCAGTCCTTCGTCGGCTAGGTCGTCGAGGTCTTCTTGGCAGATCGTCGAGCGGATCTAGTCGCCCTGGATCCAGCCCTTCGCCAGGCCGGCTCATGAGGAAGATCCACCCCGACTGGTCGCCTTCCCCTTCGCCTTTGCCGTCGCCTTCTTCACCCGCTCCAGAGCCGCCGTCTTCTCCTTCCCCATCGTCGCCGGTGGGACACGTACGGAGCAGCGGCGCTGGGGCAAGAACGAGCGCGACGAAGAAGCCTGAAGAGGAGGAGAGGAAATGAGAACGCACTGTTCAAGAAACCCCGGTCTGACGCCTTATATGAGGTTACTTCCAAGTGGCTGACTGATAGGCCCGGACGATCCTGTCAAATCCCGCAACAGTCGCGCGCGTGATACATGGCAAAAAAGGTTGCGCGGAGATCGAGGCGACTCCGCCCTATCCCATCCAATTACTGCGGCCTCCCCCGTCCCGCGCACTTCCCAAAATTCGAATCCCACGAAATCCGCGGGCAGCAGAACAACTTGTCAGACAGAAGATCTCCTCCACACCGTCACTCGAAGCTTTTCAAGTAAAGAAATCACTCAACAAAAAACTAAGAATGGATCAAGGCGACTGAAAAGGAAGTTGAGGTCGTCACTCAGATTCATTGATCCAAAACAAGATATGCTCATGGCATGAAAAATGAGTCGGACAAGTTCTCAACTCCTTCCCCACTCAAACCTCGATCCATTCGGGGGCTAATGATGAAGCTATGTACCTAGGGTAGGGTCATGGACCTATCCTAACTGCCCTACCCAAGGACATCTCTAGAAGAAATCACCTTTCAATCGACTTGGAGGTGTTCCACTCGACAGACTCAAAGATACTCGACCAAGAAGCAATCATTCAACCAAGATCCAACCACTCGCCGGCCAGGAGACCTAAAGTCACTCTGCACGCTAACGGTCGGTCATTAAGTAGCTTTTATGGTCATCATAGCACTTTATTAGGGGCGTTACCAGTAACGCCCGACCTTAATGTACTTAAAACCCTGCATAACTGAGGGCCGGAGGGGTCTGGCGAACTCTATATAAGCCACCCCCTCCTCAGTGTAAAGGGTTCGCACCCTGTAATTCATACACACATAATCCAGTCGACCGCCTCCGGGCTCCGAGACGTAAGGCTATTACTTCCTCCGAGAAGGGCCTGAACTCATAAACCTCGTGTGCTTACAACTACTCCATAGCTAAGATCTTGGCTCTCCATACCTACCCCCCTACATTACTATCAGACTTAGAACCACGACAGGTACCACGAATCGAAGGCGAGCAAGCGCTTCGTACGCAGCAGCTTCTATGGCCATTTGCAGGGTCGGCATAGATTTTCCCATGAAGGACACTTCCGTTGGGTCTTGGTTTGGGTTTGCGGGAGGGATGTGCACTACTGCCCAATACTTCAAGGTGGATGGGGTGATCCTCGATTTGAGCAACTCGTACTGTGGTGGATGGATAGAACTCATGGTACTGCAGGTAAAGTCCCACAATATTTTAACAAAACTACTTGGGGTTGCATCAGGAGTTCTAAGATAAATACTAGGGCTCGACATGGCAAAGAAATGGATGTGAGAGTTGTGCACAAGGTGAGGGATGCTTGGTAAGGTCACAAGGTGGCCTTTTATACAGCATCTAGGCTGGGTCATTTATCACGGTGAGGGGCAACTAGTCTGTCAGTTCTGCTCTATGGGGCCGGGGTTAATGCCATAGATACACATATCTCACAAAAGTGACGTATTACTGTGCGTGTCGTCGGGGTGGCTTTTGGTAGCTACGCCCGAAATAAAAAAATGCAATCGTACGCCAAGATACTTATTCATGGCTATTATTTACAATAGGGGCACATAAGCATACAGTATTTAAGTATGGCGATACAAGATCACACAATTACAGGGAGTGGACATACTAAGACTCGGTACTAGTCGAGTGACTTAGTCTACCTCGTTTATATCTAAGCGGGCATGCCTTGTGGACGCCGAGGCTTCTCCACGGGTTTTACTGTCGGGGTTAGCTGGAGGGGGTTGAGGAGCTGCAGGTTCGGGGTAGCGATGATGACCATCGTGGGGGTTGTTGGCCACGATCCCATTGGAGCGTGTTCCCAAAAGGCAACGAAGCACTTTTGGGGACACCAAAGTGTTTTGGTCGATGGCTGGGGCAGACCTCAAGGACTCGATCGGTTGTCCAAACAGTACGACTGGGTTATCGGCGTCGGCCTCATCTCCTCTTCTTGCTGGGGCTCGGTGAATCAGTTCTCCACGGGCTGCGATCAGATCAAGGTTGATTTGGTCGAACAGTTCCTCTAGTGCACTTACATAGAACACCAGATGCAACAATGCAGGATCCGTCTCGTGATCTCCGTTGGCAACATGGGGTGGTCTACCATATCCATCACGGCTGGGGTAGTAGTAGAACGAGCGACAGTTAGCTCTGGGTGACAAGTGCCGGAGTTGAACTATAGCCTCTCGAGCAGCTAGTTGAATGGCTTGTGGCTCAAAGGAAGTTGTTCTTCCGGTGAACCTGTAGGGGAGTTCTGGCGATAGACCTCTACCATAGACGTGCGTAGTGGCCCAGAATTGACAGCTCTCACCGCTCATGGGCCCTTGGTACACGACATATTCTGGGGGCTCTTCTAATGCAAAGGCATGGCGGGTGAGGTTTGCTAACGCGGTCACAAAACCTCCAAGGTTGGTTGCTGTGGTCTCATTGTGAACAACGGGTCCAGGCATTTTAGCTTGGTTTGGGTAGAGGTTGTGCTGTGTTGGGTTGAGGCTAGCGTGCCTTTTTTTATAGAAAAAGGGGATGGAGTCTTCCTTTGCACGCTTGCGAATGAGACATTTTAGGTGTCGGTCACTGGCGTGTGATCGACAGGCTAGGCTGATAGGTTAGGGACCGACTGCCAAAAGGTGTCGGGGTCACTGTGTGGCTATCTTACACGAGAAGTTTGGCCGGGGTTAGGTTAATGTCTGGTGGGTTGATTTACCTAGGATTATTGACCTTGCCAAGATAGGATTAGCCAATGGTCAGCCTGCCTCTGATACCAAGGTTGTCGGGACCGGATTTTCGGGATATTAATTTCCCAGGAAATGGCCCTTATGCTCACCAGCCCCAGGATTACTGTTAGCTGATGAGACACAACTTGATACAGAAACTTCAAGCGAAATACAAAATGAGTAGTACAAGACCATTCTGGCCTATTAGTACAACAAATGGTTTCTAGTGGTTGATGGGGGGAGCGGTTTGAGGATCATCAGCGTCTATGGGACTCCATTTACCACAGGAACAACTGACCTGGATAACTCCTATCTTCACGAGGCTGCTATCACCATTGCATAAGTTCCGGGGTTGTCATCGCGACGCCCCTCTCCACGCAAGAAATCTATCCAAGACAATATCCAGGGACAAGCCAGTGAGTACTTTTGAATGTACTCGCAAACATTATCAACACAGGTATAACATAACAAATGATAATCGTGCTCTAAATTATTCTATAATCTCACGTCAGTCACAAAATAAACATCCAGGATGCACGCAAGCAGGTTAATCACATACAACATGAATATGTAATAAGGGAGTAGAAAAAAGAATGCACCGATCGGCTGTCGGAAGCGACGCCTCAAAAGGTTAATAGTATAAAGCATGCCTCAGTTGGGCGTCTGAGCGACGTCACATAAAGGGCTTATAAAGGAAATAAGCGGCAAACATGCCACAATCGAGCGTTTGTGCGACACCACATAAAGGGCTTATAGAGTAAGTAAATAACAAGCACGCCACAGTCGGCCGTCTCAGCGACACCACATAAAGGGCTTATAGAGTAAGTAAATAACAAGCATGCCACAGTCGGGCGTCTCAGCGACACCATATAAAGGGCTTATAGAGTAAGTAAATAACAAGCATGCCACAGTCGGGCGTCTCTGCGACACCACATAAAGGGCTTATATGAGAGTAATCACAGTGAACATCTAGGAGGTAGAACCATCCCAGGGATGCTCAATAATTCAAATAATGTAAATGGTTAGTTCATAATAATAATAATCATAGTCATCACGAGTCACACATCATGATCCATGTTCTGGTTTAGCAATTGTTCCTCCGAAGACCGACACTAAGATCGACACTTGACCCATCCCAGACTGTAGTCCTTAACCATGGAAACGGCTATTCGAATAGATATAATCTCTGTAGAGGGTGTACTCTTTACCCACGAGTAACGGATTCCTTTAGTCCGCCGGGACTAATTCTGTCTACGGTCTTTTAATTGAAAACACACCTGACTGCACACACCAGCCTAAGTTACCGGTGTCTCGAATCACCCACGACACCTGTTAAGCGAAACTCTAAGTGGGGAGGCTACAACCTCGACTAGCATGGGATCACAAAATTTATAACGCGCGCAAACTAGAGGAGCTACCCCCCTTCGGCTCCAACCGAAACACCCATGCCCCCGGACCAGGTGGCATGCCTACCGGATGCAGCCGGTATCTTCCACCATGGCCTCTCTGTATGGTGTGTGCTAGGAAGGGGTAGACAACTGACTGAACCGTACCCTACCTATGGCAGGGACAAGTGGTAGTACGAGACAAGTATGGGAGTTACTGGAACAAGACTCGATCTATGGTCGACTCAGGAGGTTAAAGCATTACCTGCATGGTAAGCATAAGAAGTATATTCCATACCAATCAGATAGAATCACCGCTCATCGTACCCCACCATGCCTTACCGGACATAACCGTCTTGATGAAGAACTAGAGACAAGCTCGTGTCTACCCAAGACAGAGGCTTTCCCGGATTCCTTCCGGTGGGCATGAAAGGCATAAGGGGGTGATTACTATCACAAGCATATCAAATTTTAACCGCAAGAAATCTTCATTTGCGCACTCGTGAGTATGATCATATCGTCACATAAAATAACGAATAGTTCGTGTCAAGACAGTGTTGTACCGTATCAAACAACACACAACAATATTATGCCAGGGTTCAGAATGCTTGCCTTCAAGAGTATGCAAGTGGGGGGTGCCTTTTTTGATAGTTGCGTTCTCTCTCCAAAAATCCTATTTAAGAGAATTTCGAATTAACACATAGTTTCAAAACCATACAGAAAAGTTGCTTCGAAAATTTTCAAATAAATATGAAAATAAACTAGACAAAATTTGAGAAATAACAGAAAAAGAATCAAGTCAATTAGACTTATATTTAAAAAGTTATAGCTAGTAAAAGTTCAGTCAAAACTCTGTTTTTAATTAAAATAGAAAAAGAAAACAGTTCAAATGAAAATACGTGTTTGGGGCAGGGAAGACGTACTCTGGGTTTTACGCTTTCACTTAAAAACAACGCGGGCCGTGACTGGGTCACTGCCAGTGTGTCCCTTGGGCCCACTGGTCAGGTTTGACCAGTCGCCCATGCTTTCTTCCTCCTCTGTCCGAGAGGAGGCGGAGCTCCGGTGATTAACGCTGGCGATTGGTGGCTTCTCACGGGGCTCTGAGGGCAGGGGTGGATCCGCCAGTCCTGGGCGGTCCTCCCAGTGGTTGCTAGATTGGCAGGGGTGGAGGGAGTCGCCGACGGCGAGCTCCGCGACGGAGGTGGCTTCGGGAGGATTTGGGGGTTTGAACTACGGTGGTTCCCGGTCGAAGCTGAGGGGTGGGGTGGCTCCACAAGGTCAAGGGGAATAGGATGGGAGCACTGGATGGACGGGGGAGGTCCTGCTTGCGACGAATTGAACCGGAGCTTGGCGGCAACTGAACTGGCCGGAGATGAGGAAGACGGCCTCCCTCCGTCGATGGCTGGCTATGGGGGCGCTAGTGAGATGGCTTGAGGCTGCCTAGGGGTCTGGACGAGCTCGGTGCTCCTTTTTTTAACGTGACTAGGTCGGTTCCGCGGCGGCCGTGGATAGGATCGACGGAGGCAGTGGATAGGATCAGCGAACCGCTGTTCTGTAGCTTGCAGCACGACGTGTCGAGGCTGGAGATGGCGGCAGAGGCTAGCAGACGAGCGGGCACTACTTCAGGGGCGAGCTGGCGAGTGAGAGTGGCTCGGGCGGCACATTTCATGGCAGGAGCCTGCTGTGGCCGGCCGCTACTGCCATGGCCGACCTGACGGCGGCGCTGTGGGGCTCCAAGGCGGCCTGGAGGGTTCTGGTGAGCGGGCGAGGCCGGGGCGCGGCCCTGTCGGCGATCAATGGCCAGGGGCACGACGCGGTGGCTCGGTTGCACGCGCGTGCAAAACAGGCACTCTAGGCGCGCCCAGAGCACCACGCTACATGTTCGGCAAAATGGCAAGGCATGCCAGGAGGCTTGGATGGGGCTAGGGATTAACAGGTCTAGGTTAGAGGTAGCCAGGAGCTTAGTGGACATGCTGGTTAGGCAAAGCAAGTAGGTCCAATGTGCAAACTAAAAACCATGTTAAATCTGACCATGCACACAAGGTGCTTGACAGAAAGCTATGGTTATCTAAGAATCTCTTGGGGTGGCCAAAAACTCCAGATCATAGTATCTTTAGATGACAAAGAGGGTGGCAAGGTTAGTTTGTCAAGAACAAAAACTTGTTAGTGCAAGTTGTTGAGAAAACCAAATCTGGACAGAATGAAAATGGCATTATTGCATGGACCAAAAATACTCCAATGGGTCCAATCTCCTGGACTTAAGGGTTTGGTAGGGTGGACTATAAGTAGGAAAAAACTCATGGGCACTAGAGCAAAATAAACTAGGGTTGCAGTAGAAAATGCCAAACTGGACCAGAGAGCAAAAGAGGATGGTTTGCTCAAAATTTTCAAAGAACATTAATGGGTTTTTGCATAAAGTTGAATTATACACTACTACTAACATCCCCTAATTTTGGTGGAAGCTTTAAAGAAATATTTAAATAGGTTGTAGTGCAATTTTACAAACTGGATCAGATTTGAAAATTTGGGGTAGAGCTCAAAATTTCCAAATGACTAAAAGAGAGTTTTGCATAAAAGTGATGTGGGAGCATCCCATGACATCTCCAAATTTTGGTGAAACTTATAACTAATTTTACCAAATGGTTGTAGTGCAAAAGAGGCTCCAAAACTTATGAAAAATCATTTCTAAAGAGATAAAGCTCAGGGAAAATAATTATGCAAATAAATCCACTAATAAAAGAAATGTTTTTCTTGAGAGGGTAAACAAGTCCAACAATATTTTTGAAAGGTTTTCACTTGGGGTGAACACTCGACAATATGAAGGAAAAGAGTGGTTCTGAAATCAAAAGATAATTCCACAAAAAATGAAATTTTAATTTCTTGGCAAAATTTTAATAAACAAATCATGGTTAAAATTTTTGGGGTGTTACATGTTGCTACTGAGAGATCTATGCCTCTTTTGAGCATGATCAGTAAGGATGTTTTGTTGATAATGTTGTGCTCTATCCATCCATGTCTTTGTTTGCAATTATGGAGCACCCTAGCTTGACTCAATCGAGCTCTACTTTTTCTATAAAATGTTCCTTGAAGATTGTTAACATGTTTAGCAATTTTGCCAAGCTTGTTGTTGTTGATCCATGCATGCTATGTTGTTGTTCTTGCGATGTTTAGCTTCTATGCCATGTCTACTTGCTGGGTGTATGCTTAGTTTGTCATGCCATGCCTCGTAGTGAGTGCATCGAGCTTGTAAACATGCCTACTTGATGTCTGTTTTGCCATGTTCCAGATTTTCTCTAAGTCTGAATCTGTTAACGTTAATTGCTATGTTCATGTGGTTGCAATTGTATTTTTTGATCCCTTTTGGCCCGTGGTCAGTAAGGGACTTTTGTTGTATGCTTTGAGTAGATTCATGCCATGTCTTGCTTTGCCTAGGGCGCGCCCCTTGGCTTGTGGGTCCGTCGGGCACCCCCTTGACGTGAGACCCACACCAAAAATTCTTATTAATACCCAAACCTCCGAAAAGAACCCTATATCGGATGTTCCGCCGCCGCAAGCCTCTGTAGCCACGAAAAGCCAATCAGGACCATGTTCCGGCACCATGCCGAAGGGGGGAATCATCACCAGAGGCCATCTTCATCATCCCGGGGCCACCATGATGAGGAGGGAGTAGTTCACCGTCGGTGCTGAGGGTATGTACTAGTAGCTATGTGTTTGATCTCTCTCTCGTTTTCTTGATTTGGCACCATCTTGATGTACCGTGAGCTTTGTTATTATAGTTGGATCTTATGGTGTTCTTCCACCTTTATCTTCTTGTGATGAATTTAGTCTTTCTCTTTGAGGTTTCGTTATGTTGGATTGAGTATTGGATTTGAGAACACTTGATGTATGTCTTGCGATGGGATATCTGTGGTGACAATGGGATGTTCTATTTATTCAGTTGATGTATGTTTTGGCACTCAACTCGCGAATTCTTCAGGTGACATTGGGGTAATCTATGCATAGGGGGTGATGCACGTTTTCGTCCTACGTTCTCTGATAGAAACTTTGAAGTGATTCTTTGTTGCACATTGAGGAATTGACATACGATTTAATTATATTATCACTGTTGAGAGACTTTGCACTAGTGAAAGTATGAACCCTAGGCCTTTTTTTCAAGCATAGCAATACCGTTTTTGCTCACTCTTGTTACTAGCTACCTTGCTGTTTTTATATTTTCGAATTACAAAAACCTATATCTACCATCCATATTACACTTGTATCACCATCTCTTCGCCGAACTAGTGCACCTATACAAATTACCATTGTATTGGGTGTGTTGGGGACACAAGAGACTCTTTGTTAGTTGGTTGCAGGGTTGTCTGAGAGAGACCATCTTCATCCTATGCCTCCCACGAATTAATAAACCATAGGTCATCCACTTGAGGGAAAATTGCTACTATCCTAGAAAACTCTATGCTTGGAGGCCCAACATGAGTCTACAAGTAGAAGGTTGCGTAGTAGACATCAAGTTATTTTCTAGCGCCGTTGCCGGGGAGGTGAGTGCTTGAAGGTATATCTTTAGAGCTCGCAATTGAATTGTTTAGTTTCTTATTTTGTCACTAGTTTGATTTGTAAAAGGAAACTACAGAAAAAATGGTATTGAGGTTGCCACATATTATTCATCTTTATAATGTCTTTCTTGAAAATGTGGTGCAGAAAATTGTTCTCAAATGTTAGAAGAATGATATAATAAAAAAACAAATAAAATATTTGAATGATGAGCATGATTACAATGTTGATAGTATGAATTCTTTTGAATATTCATGATGCTAATGATATGCAAAGCCATAAGCTTGGGGATGCTATGTTTGATGAAGATGATATTTTTAGTCCCCCAAGTTTTGATGAGAAAATTTATTATGATGAATTCTTCCTATTTATGATGATTATGTTGATGAAAGTTTGCTTGGAAGAGTGTCAACTCTAGGTAATAATGATCCCACTATTTTGGAGGGTGTTGAATCTTATTGTGATAATTATGAAAGTGAATTTGGAGAGGTCATGACTTTATTTAGTGGTAAATACGCTATTTTGGAAGAGGTTCAAATTGATTATAAGAACAAAGTTGCCATATATGATGATTATTGCGATGACATGTATGCTATAAAGAATAATGATAACCATGACACTTGCCATCATAATTTTACTTTTCAATTGGATTACGCCTCACATGATAGTTATTTTGTTGAATTTGCTCCGACTACTATTAATGAGAATAAATTTGCTTACGTGGAGTAGTAAAATTTCTATGCTTATGAATCATGAAAATAATGTTTTATGTGATAGTTATATTGTTGAATTCATTCATGATGCTACTGAAAATTATAATGTGAGAGGAATATATTCTTCTATGTATCTCAATAATATCAAGTTTCACTTTATGTTCAAAGTTTTGAAGTTGCACTTGTTTTGACATCCTATGCTAAATGATTCTTGTTCCCATAAGTTGTGTTGCTCACAAAATCCCAATGCATAGGAAGTGGGTTAGGCTTAAATGTGCTAGTCATATGCTTCATGATGCTCCCGTTATGTTTCAATTCTTATCATTCATGTTAGCATCATTAAAATCATCATGCCTAGCTAAAAAGGCATTAAAGAAAAGCACTTGTTGGGAGACAACACAACACTATTACCTAATGTTTTTTTGTGTTCAGATGATTAAGCTACTGTAGTAATCATGTATTATATATTTTGTTTCAATAAAGTGCCATGTAAAGCCTTTAGGGTAGTGTGGATGATAGTTGACTTGATTCTGTGCAACAACAGAAACTTTTTCTTCCATTAACAGTATTGTTTAATTCACTGGAGTTTGATAAAATTCTGAATTTTTTACACATGATTGATATAAAAATTTCCTACGTTTACCTAATTTTTTAGAATTTTTGGAGTAACAGAAGTATGGTGGTTGTCCAGATCATTACAGACTGTTCTGTTTTTTACAGGTTCTATTTTCATTGTGTTTTTTGCTTATTTTTATGAGTCTATGGGTAGTATCAGAGGGTATAAACCATGGATAAGTTGGAATACAGTAGATATAACACCAATATAAATTTAGAATGAGTTCACAACCTTACCTAAGTGGTGATTTTCTTTAGTATAGTACCAGAGCTTATGGGTTTTTTTTGAGTTTTGTGTTGTGACGTTTTCAAGTTTTGGGAAAGTTTAGATGGAAAACGGAATAAGGAGTGGCAAGAGCCTAATCTTGGGGATGCCCAATGCACCCCAATGTAATATTCAAGGACAACAAAGCATGTAATCTTGGGGATGCCCCGGATGGCATCCCCTCTTTCGTCTTTAGTCCATCGATAAAATTACTTGAGGCTATATTTTTACTCACCACATGATATCTGTTTTTCTTGGAGCATCATTTTATTTTGTTGAGATTTTCTTGTTGCTATTTAGAATAATTTTTTTCATCTTTTAGTTCAATAAAAAGGTCAAGTATAGCCTTTACCGTTCTTATTTTGCAAGTCTATATGTTGTTGTTTTGAAAATAGAAAGTTTTCTATCATTATCTGAATTCTTCTTAAAAAATTTACACAATGAGTAAAGATGAATTCTCTATAGTGCTATAATTTCTCACAATTTTTGGAGTTATCGAAGTATGAATTTTCTTGCATTCTTTATAGACTGTTCTATTTAGATAGATTGTTGTTATGTTTGCATTGTTTGCATATGTTTGCTTGTTTAAATATTCTATTTGAGGATAAGAGTATTAAATATGCAGAGGCATTTACTATGCAATGTTAAATAATAATTTTACTGATTTGCTATAGTAGAGAATGATAATGTGCAAGTAAAACTTTGATCATACTCTTTTCTTACCATGTTTTTATTTATTAGTTACAACCCTCAAACATTGCATGAGTAGGATCTCTTAACATGTGGGATTCCGGAAGTAGATGAAGAGGTAGAACCTATTGCCCTTTTATTATCAAATCCTGGGAGTTACTTCTACGTTATGCTTATACTGCCATGCTATGCTCGTGGACGTGGATTGGGTTTGTGTCTATCCTTGGAAGATGTGAGATTGTTAATTAATGGTTAACTTAAGGTGGCTACTTAAATACACATCTGGGGGGATTTGTTGCGGGCACCTGGAGAATCCAGTGTTGTCCTAGGATATCCCAGAGTACCCGTGTGATCATCCTATGGTTCGCTACCTAGGCTCAAAGGGATCATAAGATTATTCATGCTAGAAACGTCTGTGTGCAGCCACAAGCTATTATGGGCTCTAGCATAGTTGAGTAAGTTGCATGACCTATTCTAGTGGTAGGCTAGCAAATGTATGGGATGTAGGTTGGTACTATCTACCCGAGGTTAGAGTTAATGCTTCTGAAAGACTGTGTCTCGGTCATCCGTTTCTCAAACATCATGTAGTGCGAGAAATCCAATGGAGGAGATCGAGTCTTGTGGGGAAAAGTGCGCAAACCTCTGAAGAGTGTATAAACTAATCATGGTTAGCTGTGTCCCCGGTTATGGACATTTTGAGTTTCTGGATCTTGGATTATCATGTTTATCTCATCAGTCTATTAATTAATTTGTTGGGTTATTAATGCTGTTTAATCGGGATTGAGTTGGAGGAACCTTCTCAATGTTCGACAACTACCATGATAGTTAAACAAAATACATTCCTTTGTTGTAGGGAAAAATTGGCTTTTCGCAAAACATTATAACCGTAGAGCCTCCACCAGCCTCATATGCATGTAGTGATAGCCTTTACTTGTTTATTGCTCTAACGTGTTATCTTGCCAGCATATTCCATGGGCTGACCCATTTCGGGCTGCAACATATCATGTTGTAGACTTTTCAAACGAAGAGTAAGGTGTGCTAGGTCATTGTCGTGCACTTAGCTATGACGTTGGAGTTGATGGACTCACTTTATCTTCGAAGACTTCCGCTGTTATCATTTAGATGGCCTTATGTCCTATTTATTGTAATAAGTTCTCTCTTGAGACTATCGATGTAATAAGTGTGTGATTGCTACCCTGTTATAAATCCTTCGAAGTACTGTGTGTGTCAGCATTACCGATCCAGGGATGACACTTATGCATAGAGATTCGACCGTTTGATGTTGGATCGCTACATAAGGTTTTGCATTTATTTATACTAAATTATCTGATGAGTTCTTGTGCAGTTTTGTGTGGATGGAGTTTTTAAGATTTAGCGAAATTGTGATGTAAAAGGAATTAAGGAGACATAAAAGCTCAAGCTTGGGGATTCCCAAGGCATCCCAAGATAATATTTCAAGAAGTCTCAAGCATCTAAGCTTGGGGATGCCCAGGTAGGCATCCCACCTTTCTTCATCAACAATTACAGGTGAGCCTAAGTTTTTGCTTCTTCTCACGATATGTGATATTCTTCAAATGTTATTTTATTTTTTTTGCTTGCTGTTTGAATAAAATATTAAGATCTAAAATTTTTAAATGAGAGAGAGTCCTCACATAGCTACATAATTATTCAACTACTCATTGATCTTCACTTATATCTTTTTGGAGTAGTTTGTTTGTTGCTGTAGTGCTTCACTTATATCCTTTTAGAGCACGGTGGTGGTTTTATTTTATAGAAATTGATGAACTATCATGCTTCACTTACATTATTTTGAGAGTCTTAAAAATAGTATGGCAATTTGCTTAGGTTATGAATTTAGTCCTAATATGATGGGCATCCAAGAGGGATATAGTAAAAACTTTCATGAAGTGCATTGAATATATGAGAAGTTTCATTCCTTGCATTTGTTTTGAGATATAAAGATGGTGATATCAGAGTCATGCTAGTGAGTAATTATGGATTGGTAGAAATACTTGTGTTAAAGTTTGTGATTCCCGTAGCATGCACGTATGGTGAACCGTTATGCGATGAGGACTTTGTGTGGAGGTCGGGACTGCGTGATGGTTAACTCCTACCAACATCTCCCCTAGGAGCATGCTTATTTGTACTTTATTTCGATGGCTAATAAACTTTTGCAATAAGTATGTGAGTTCTTTATGACTAATGTTGAGTCCATGGATTATACGCACTCTCACCCTTCCACAATTGCTACCCTCTCTAGTACAGCGCAACTTTTGCTGGTGCATTAGACCCACCATTTACCCATACCTACCTATTTTGGCATTTCCATAGCCATTCTGAGATATACTGCCGTGCAACTTCCACAGTTTCGTTTATTATGACGCATACCATCATTGTCATATTATTTGTGGCTTGGCCACCGTTCATATTTTTTATACATGTCAATCTTGATCATGGCACATCCCGCTACACCATCGGAGGCATTCATATAAAGTCATATCTTTGTTCTAGTATCTAGTTGTAATTCTTGAGTTGTAAGTAAATAAAGGTGTGATGATCATCATTATTGGAGCATTGTCCCATGTGAGGAAAGGATGAAGGAGGCTATGATTCTCCCACAAGTCAGGATGAGACTCCGAACTTCAAATAAAAAGAGGTCAAAGAGCCCAAACAAAAAAAACAAAAAAATGAAAAAATGAGAGAAAAACAGAGAAGGGACAATGTTACTATCCTTTTAGCACAACCCCCACTATATTCTATTCCACCTATAGTGCTATATCCATGGACCATGCTCATGTATTGCGTGAAAGTTGAAAAGACTTGAGAACATTAAAAGTATGAAACAATCACTTGGCTTGTCATCGGGGTTGTGCATGATGAAATATTTTGTGTGATGAAGATAGAGCATAGCTGGACTATATGATTTTGTAGGGATAACTTTCTTTGGCCATGATATTTTGAGAAGACATTATTGCTTTATTAGTATGCTTGAAGTATTGTTGTTTCTATGTGAATATTAAACTTTTCTTCTGAATCTTATGGATCTAAACATTCATGCCACAATAAAGAAGACTACATTGATAAATATGCTAGGTATCATTCACACTTCATAAATTCTTTCTTTTATCATTTACCTACTCTAGGACGAGCAGGAATTAAGCTTGGGGATGCTAATACGTCTCCAACATATCAATAATTTATGTAGTATTCATGCCATGGTTACAAAAAAATATATGATTTCCGTATGACTTTATTAGAACTAACCCGGACTGATGTTGTTTTTAGCGGAACTTCCGTGGTGTCATTTTTTGTGCAGAAATAAAAGTTCTCAGAATGTGCTGAAAATTTACAGTGATTTTTTATGGACCAAAAGAGACCTCCAAAGCACCGTAGTTGGGCCAGGAAGTTACCGAGGAGGCCACAAGCCTAGGGGACGTGTCTCCTGGCATGTGGGCCCCTCGGGCACCCCCTTGACGTGAGACCGACGCCAAAAATTCTTATAAATACCCAAACCTTCCGAAAAGAACCCGAGATTAGAAGTTATACCACCGCAAGCCTCTATAGCCATGAAAAACAAATCAGGACCCCGTTTCGGCACCCTGCCGGAGGGGGGAATCATCATCGGAGGCCATCTTCATCATCCCGACGGCCACTATGATGAGGAGGGAGTAGTTCACCCTCGGGGCTAAGCGAATGTACTAGTAGCTATGTGTTGTATCTCTCTCGTGTTCTTGATTTGGCACGATCTTGATGTACCGTATGCTTTGTTACTACAGTTGGATCTTATGATGTTCTTCCCCCTCTATCTTCTTGTGATGAATTGAGTCTTTCTCTTTGAGGTTTCGTTATGTTGGATTGAGTATTGGATTTGAGAACACTTGATGTATGTCTTGCAATGGGATATTTGTGGTGACAATGGAATGTCCTATTGATTCACTTTATGTATGTTTTGGCATTCAACTCACGGATTCATGAGGTGACATTGGGGTAATCTATGCATAGGGGTTGATGCACATTTTCGTCCTACGTTCTCCCATATAAACTTCAGAGTGATTCTTTGTTGCACGTTCAGGGATTTCCATATGATTTAATTATGTAATCATTGTTGAGTGACTTTGCACTAGTGAAAGTATGAAGCCTAGGCCTTGTTTCCAAGCATCGATATTATACTAGCTACCTTGTTGTTTTCATTGTTGAGAGACTTTGCACTAGTGGAAGTATGAAAGTATGAAGTTACTAGCTCACTTTTGTTACTAGCTACCTTGCTGTTTATATATTTTCAGATTACAAAAACCTATATCTACCATCGATATTATACTTGTATCACCATCTCTTTGCCAAACTAGTGCACCTATACAATTTACCATTGTATTGGGTGTGTTTGGGACACAAGAGACTCTTTGTTATTTGGTCGACAGGTTGTTTGAGAGAGACCATCTTCATGGTACGCCTCCCACAGATTGATAAACCTTAGGTCATCCACCTGAGGGAAAACTGCTACTGTCCTAGAGAACTCTACCCTTGGAGGCCCAACACGAGTCTGTAAGAAGAAGGTTGTGTAGTAGACATTAGTCATGAGACGTGAATGTCTGTTGCAGTGACATGCACCGAAGGCCGGTAAGAAGTCTTGCTGGAAAATTTTGTTTACTAAGAAGTATTGAAGGCTCATCCTTTAGGATGTTTAAATACATGCACAAATGTCGGGCAAGCTCTTTTTATAAATATACATGTACAAACAAGTACAAATCATATGGGTACTAACATGGGTGAAGGATTACATGAGTTTCAATAAAATTTGGCAAATGCCTATGTATTTTGATTTGAAATTGTCCCTCTCCAAGCAGTTACATTGAGAAAGAATGAAGGCAGAATGAGCGCCTGGGCAGAAGCCCAGCCTGACCCCGTGAGAACCAGCGGGACGCAACCTGACAAGAACGGGAGGGCGCCTCCCTACAAGGAAGTAGAGGCTGGGGACGGGGAGAGCCGCTAGGTGATGCCCTGGCAACCCCCATGAGTGCCAAACAAACGCGGCTCGGCAGGGACACCGGCAGGGAAGATGAAGCCAGAGTCAAAGAGGAAGCCTGTCAGGGTCCAGCTGGAGGTGGCGATGACGACCATGCAAAGCACCCTCGCCAAATCACTCTATCGGGGTCCAGCTACAGATAATGGTGTTGTCGATGCCTAGCTGACGATGATGGTGCACTCAGTGTTGAGCCAGAGTCTGAGTCATCATCTTCGTGCTTTACGACCGGGGCCTCGCCGTCACCGTCTTCACCGTCAGTGTCCTCCTCATCGTTGTCGCTCGAGGAGAAGTTTTCTCCATCACTCAAGCTTTCCGCGTAGCACCCGAGGCGAGCACCTTAATGTCCAAAGAGCTTGATGGAGAGCAGATCAACCTCCACCAACTTGAAGTGGAGAACGTGGCCTTCCGCCAGATAATGGGCACAGGCAAAGGTTTTCCAACCACGCCTAAGGAGCATGGCGTGCGGTGTAGGGAACTCAACGTTCTCCCACACAGTGCCATTACAGCAGCTGCTCATGCGCAACCCCAGCCTGGGCGGCTGTTCGACCTCCATCACTCTAGCGAAGGGATGAGGGAGCCGCAGATGACTGCGGGGAGGATCGTGCAGCTTGACGATGCACTTCAGCATTGTATCCCCAGATGGCCTTATGCTAGCATGGGAGCAGATGGAGGAGGCACGATGAGGGAACCACTTCGCCCGCCTCGACTGCGGGTGTTGGGGAACACAATATTTCAAAAAAAATTCCTGCGATCATGCAAGATCTATCTAGGTGACGCATAGCAACGAGAGGGGAGACTGTGTCCACGTACCCTCATAGACCGAAAGCGGAAGCGTTTAGTAAAGAGGTTGATGTAGTCGAACGTCTTTGGAATTCAACCCATCCAAGCACCGAACGTACGACACCTCCATGTTCAGCACATGTTCAGCTCGATAATGTCCCTCGAGCTCTTGATCCAGTTGAGGAAAAGGGATAGTTTCGTCAGCATGACGACGTGTTGATGTTGATGATGGAGTTACCGTTGCAGGGCTTCACCTAAGTACTACAATGATATGACCGAGGTGTGTAATTGTGGAGGGGGGCACCGCACACGGCTAAGAGAAGACTTGGTGTGTCTTTGGGGTGCCCCCTCCCATGTATATAAAGGGGGAGGAGAGGTGGCCGGCCCAAGGGGGGCGCCAAGGGACGAGTCCTACTTGGACTCCCAGTCCATGTAGGATTCGGTCCCCTCCTTTCGTTTCCGGCGAAGGGGGGAATGGGAAGTGGTGGAGGAGAAGAAGGAAAGTGGGGCCGCCCCCCCAACCCTAGTCCAATTCGGTTTGTGATTGGGGGCGCGCGCCTCCACCTGGCCACCGCCTCCTCTCTCCACTAGGGCCCATGAAGGCCCATTAACTCCCGGGGGGGGGGGTCCGGTAACATCCTGGTACTCCAGAAAATGTCTGAACCTTTCTGAAACCATTTTGTTGTCCAAACATAACCTTCCAATATATCAATATTCACGTCTCGACCATTTTGAGACTCCTCGTCATGTCTATGATCTCATCCGGGACTCTGAACAAACTTCAGTTCATCAAATCACATAACTCATAATACAAATCGTCATCGAACATTAAGCGTGCGGACCCTGCGCGTTCGAGAACTATGTAGACATGACCGAGACACATCTCCGGTCAATAACCAATAGCGGAACCTGGATGCTCATATTGTCTCCTACATTTTCTATGAAGATCTTTATCGGACAAAACGCATAACAACATATGTTGTTCCCTTTGTCATTGGTATGTTACTTGCCCAAGATTCGATCCTCGGTATCATCATACCTTGTTCAATCTCGTCACCGGAAAGTCTCGTTACTCGTTCTGTAATGCATCATCCCATAACTAACTCAATCACATTGCTTCCAAGGCTCATAGTGATGTGCATTACCGAGAGGGCCCAGAGATACCTCTCCGATACACGGAGTGAGAAATCCTAATCTCGATCTATGCCAACTAAACAAACACCATCGGAGACACTAGTAGAGCATCTTTATAATCACTCAGTTACGTTGTGACATTTGATAGCACATAAGGTGATCTTTGATTAACGAGTTAGTCAAGTAGAGGCATACTAGGGACACTTAGTTTTCTCTATGTATTCACACATGCACTTAGTTTCCGGTTAATACAATTCTAGCATGAATAATAAACATTTATCATGATATAAGGAAATATAAATAACAACTTTATTATTGCCTCTAGGGCATATTTCCTTCAGTCTCCCACTTGCACTAGAGTCAATAATCTGGATTACATAGTAATGATTCTAACACCCATGGAGTCTTGGTGCTGATCATGTTTTGCTCGTGAGAGAGGCTTAGTTAATGGGTCTGCACCATTCAGATCCGTATGTATCTTGCAAATCTCCGTGTCTCCCTCCTTGACTTGATCGCGGATGGAACTGAAGTCTCTCTTGATGTGCTTGGTTCTCTTGTGAAATTTGGATTCCTTTCCCAAGGCAATTGCACCAGTATTGTCACAAAAGATTTTCATTGGACCCAATGCACCAGGTATTACACCTAGATCTGATATGAACTCCTTCATCCAGACTCCTTCAATTGCTGCTTCCGAAGAAGCTATGTACTCTTCTTCACATGTAGATCCTGCCACGGCGCTCTGCTTCGAACTGCACCAACTGATAGCTCCACCATTCAATATAAATACATATCCGGTTTGTGACTTAGAGTCATCCAGATCAGTGTCAAAGCTTGCATTGATATAACCATTTATGATGAGCTCTTTGTCACCTCCATAAATAAGAAACATATCCTTAGTCCTTTTCTGGTATTTCGGGATGTTCTTGATTGTTGTCTAGTGATACACTCCTGGATTACTTTGGTACCTCCCTGCTAAACTAATAGCAAGACACACATCAGGTCTGGTACACAACATTGCATACATGATAGAACCTATGGCTGATGCATAGCGAATGACTTTCATTTTCTCTCTATCTTCTGCAATGGTCGGGCATTGAGTCTGACTCAACTTCACACCTTGTAACACAGGCAAGAACCCTTTCTTTGACTGATCCATTTTGAACTTCTTCAGAACTTTATCAAGGTATGTGCTTTGTGAAAGTCCAATTAAGCGTCTTGATCTATCTCTATAGATCTTGATGCCCAATATATAAGCATCTTCACCAAGGTCTTTCATTGAAAAATTCTTATTCAAGTATCCTTTTATGCTATCCAAAAATTTTGTATTATTTCCAATCAACAACATGTCATCCACATATAACATTCGAATTGCTACAGAGCTCCTACTCACTTTCTTGTAAATACAGGCTTCCCCAAAAGTCTGTATAAAACCATATGCTTTGATCACACTATCAAAGCGTATATTCCAACTCCGAGAGGCTTGCACCAGTCCATAAATGGATCGCTGGAGCTTCCACACTATGTTAGGACCTTTTGGATCGACAAAACGTTCTTGTTGCATCATATACAACTCTTCTTTAAGATGTCCATTAAGGAATGCAGTTTTGACATCCATTTGCCAAATTTCATAATCATAATATGCCGCAATTGCTAACATGTTTCGAACTAACTTAATCATCGCTACGGGTGAGAAGGTCTCATCATAGTCAACACCTTGAACTTGTCGAAAACCTTTCGCAACAAGTCGAGCTTTGTAGACAGTAACATTAACATCAGCGTCAGTCTTCTTCTTGAAGATCCATTTATTCTCTATGGCTTTCCGATCATCAGGAAAGTCAACCAAAGTCCACACTTTGTTCTCATACATGGATCCCATCTCAGATTTCATTGCCTTAAGCGATTTCGCGGAATCTGGGCTCATCATCGCTTCCTCATAGTTCATAGGTTCGTCATGGTCAATAACGTGACCTCCAGAACAGGATTACCATACCACTCTCTTGCGGATCTTACTCCGGTTGACCTACAAGGTTCAGTAGTAACTTGATCCAAAGTTCCATGATCATCATCATTAGCTTCCTCACTAATTGATGTAGGTATCACTGGAACTGATTTCTGAGATGAACTACTTCCCAATAAGGGAGCAGGTACAATTACCTCATCAATTTCTACTTTCCTCCCACTCACTTCTTTCGAGAGAAACTCCTTCTCTAGAATGGATCCATTCTTAGCAATGAATATCTTGTCTTCGGATCTGTTATAGGAGGTGTACCCAATAGTTTCCTTTGGGTATCCTATGAAGACACATTTCTACAATTTGGGTTCAAGCTTATCAGGTTGAAGCTTTTTCACATAAGCATCCCAGCCCCAAACTTTAAGAAACGACAACTTGGGTTTGTTGCCAAACCACAGTTCATATGGTGTCGTCTCAACGGATTTAGAAGGTGCCCTATTTAACGTGAATGCAGCCGTCTCTAAAGCATAACTCCAAAATGATAGCGGTAAATCAGTAAGAGACATCATAGATCGCACCATATCTAATAAAGTGCGGTTACGACGTTCGGACACACCATTACGTTGTGGTGTTCCAGGTGGCTTGAGTTGCGAAACTATGCCACATTGTTTCAAATTCAGACCAAACTCAGAACTCAAATATTCACTCCATGATCAGATAGTAGAAAATTTAGTTTCTTGTCACAATGATTTTCCACTTCACTCTAAAATTCTTTGAACTCTTCAAATGTTTCAGACTTATGTTTCATCAAGTAGATATACCCATATCTGCTCAAATCATCTATGAAGGTCAGAAAATAACGATATTGTTGCGATCCTCAACACTCATTGGACCGCATACATCAATATGTATTATTTCCAACAAGTCAGTTGCTCGCTCCATTGTTCTGGGGAGCAGAGTTTTAGTCATCCTGCCCGTGAGGCATGGTTCATAATCATCAAGTGATTCATAATCAATTGATTCAAAAAGCCCATCAACATCGAGTTTCTTCATGCGCTTTACACCAATATGACCTAAACATCAGTGCCACAAATAAGTTGCACTATCATTATTAAACTTATAACTTTTGGCTTAAATATTATGAAAATGTGTATCACTACTATCGACATTCAACAAAAATAGACCACTCATCAAGGGTGCATGACCATAAAAGATATTACTCATATAAATAGAACCACTATTATTCTCTGATTTAAATGAATAACCATCTCGCATCAAACAATATCTAGATATAATGTTCATGCTCAATGCTGGCACCAAATAACAATTATTTAGGTCTAAAACTAATTCTGACGGTAGATGTAGAGGTAGAGTGCGGACGGAGATCACATCGACTTTGGAACCATTTCCCACGCTCATCGTCACCTTGTCCTTAGCCAATATTCGTTGAATCCGTAGCACCTGTTTGGAATTGCAAATATGAGCAACAGAACCAGTATCAAATACCCATGCGCTACTACGAGCATTAGTAAGGTACAGATCAATAACATGTATATCAAATATACCTTTCACTTTGCCATCCTTCTTATCTGCCAAATACTTGGGGCAGTTCCGCTTCCCGTGACCTGTCCCTTTGCAGTAGAAGCACTCAGTCTCGGGCTTAGGTCCAGACTTGGGCTTCTTCACTTGAGAAAAAACTTATTTGTCGTTCTTCTTGAAGCTCCCTTTCTTCCCTTTTCCCTTTTTCTTGTAACTGGTGGTCTTATTAACCATCAACACTTGATGCTCCTTCTTGATTTCTACCTCCGTAGCCTTTAGCATTGCGAAGAGCTCGAGAATCGTCTTATCCATCCCTTGCATATTATAGTTCATCACAAAGCTTTTATAGCTTGGTGGCAGTGATTCAAGAACTCTGTCAATGACACTATCATCAGGAAGATTAACTCCCAGTTGAGTCAAGTGGTTGTGGTAGCCAGACATTCTGAGTATATGTTCACTGACAGAACTATTGTCCTCCATCTTACAGCTATAGAATAATTGGAGACTTCATATCTCTCAATTTGGGCATTTGCTTGAAATATTAACTTCAACTCCTGGAACATCTCATATGCTCCATGACGTTAAAACATCGTTGAAGTCCCGATTCTAAGCCGTACAGCATGGCACACTGAACTATCTTGTAGTGATCAGCTTTGCTCTGCCAGATGTTCATAACATCTGGAGTTGCTCCTGCAGCGGGTTTTTCACCTAGTGGTCCTTCCAGGATGTAATTCTTCTGTGCAGCAATGAGGATAATCCTAAAGTTACGGACCTAGTCCGTGTAGTTGCTATCATCATCTTTGAACATTTCTTTCTCTAGGAACGCATTAAAATTCAAGGGAATGGTAGCACAGGCCATTGATCTACAACAACATAGACATGCAACATACTATCAGGTACTAAGTTCATGATAAATTAATGTTCAGTTTAATAATATTACTTAAGAACTCCCACTTAGATAGACATCCCTCTAGTAATCTAGATGATCACGTGATCCATATCAACTAAACCATGTCCGATCATCACGTGAGATGGAGTAGTTTTCAATGGTGAGGATCACTATGTTGATCATATCTACTATATGATTCATGTTCGAACTTTCGGTCTCAGTGTTCATAGGCCATATCTGCATATGCTAGGATCGTCAAGTTTAACCCGAGTATTATGCATGTGGGAAACATGCTCGCACCTATTGTGTGTGAACATAGAGCTTATCACACCCGATCATCACGTGGTGTCTCGGCACGACGAACTGTAGGAACGGTGCATACTCAGGGAGAACACTTATACCTTCAAATTTAGTGAGGGAGCATCTTATAATGCTACCGCCGTACTAAGAAAAATAAGATGCATAAAGGATAAACATCACATGCAACCAAAATAAGTGATATGATATGGCCATCACCACCTTGTGATTTTTGATCTCCATCTCCAAAGCACTTGCGTGACCAAAATCGTCACCGACATGTCACCTTGATCTCCATCATAGCATCGTTTTCGTCTCGCCAACTATTGCTTCTATGACTATCGCTACCTCTTAGTGATAAAGTAAATAAATTACATGGCGATTGCACTTGATACAATAAAGCGACAACCATAAGGCTCCTGCTAGTTTGTAACACCCACGATGCGGCTATATCTCCCACGTGTAGGACCACGACTTAGAGGCATAACCGCATAGTAGGCATGTCGCAAGAGGGGTAATCTTTACACATCCCATGTACTGAATAAGAAAGGGATAAAGAGTTGGCTTACAACCGCCACTTCACACAAATACAAGTTAAACATACATCATCCATAATACAATCAAGGCCCGACTATGGAACCAAAATAAAGAAAGACCACCCCTATTGCTAGGTCCCCGATCGCCCCAACTGGGCTCCACTACTGATCGAAAGGACACAAAACAACCCAACGAACACGATCTTTATCGGGCTCCCACTTGAGCTCAGCTGCGTCATCTGCACTGGTATCGTCGGCACCTGCAACTGTTTGGAAGTATCTGTGAGCCACGAGGACTCAGCAATCTCACACCCGCGAGATCAAGACTATTTAAGCTTATGGGTAGGAAAGGGGTAATGAGGTGGAGCTGCAGCAAGAACTAAGCATATATGGTGGCTAACATATGCAAATAAGAGCGAGAAGAAAAGCAAAGCAACAGTCGTGAACTAGAAGTGATCAAGAAGTGATCCTAAAACTACTTACTTTCAAACATAACTCCAAAACCGTGTTCACTTCCCGGACTCCTCCGGAAAGAGACCATCACAGCTACACACGCGGTTGATGCATTTTAATTAAGTTAAGTGTCAAGTTTTCTACAACCGGATTGTCGGTGTACTAGATTAGGGGTACCCTAGTACCCCGAACTTGTGCACGGGCAGTTGCAGCACCCCGCGGCAAAGGCTTGCCGGGTGATCGCCAAGATCCCCCAAGGTTCTTGGAGCCATCCAAGAACAAAGTATTTAAGCTAAGGAGACAAGACCCCGGCAAGAGGAGCTTGCCGGGAAAGCCAACCAAGACGCTCCAATGGACTTGCTGCGACGCGCCACGCGCTCCAGAAAGGCGACAAGGCCCCGGCAAGAGGAGCTTGCCGGGAAGACAAACCAAGGTACATCGAAGCCCGGTGAGCGACAAGCTTCCGGACCCGACAAGATAACAACAGCGGCAAGGCGCTTGCCGCGGCAGGCGGCCACTCTGCACCCACGCTCCAGCGCATCCACCAACGTGTCGCTCTGGGGGCCTCTCTGTGCGTGCGTGGCGGGAGGCTGTGCAGCCAGCGGTGCGCAGTGGCATGCGAAGCTGACAAGATCGCCATCGTGGCGAACGGTGGCGCCCCTAACGGTCCTTTTCTGCACTATTCGGGCGACTCAGACGGGCATTTAATGCCCTTGTCCCCTGCCGTCAGGGTTAGGTAGGGTGCACTGTACAAGCAACTGTATCAACTACCTAGCTTTTTACATTTTTACCCTCCTCTGCGTTGCCACCTGTCGGTGACCCCTTTAGCGTATAAAAGGAGGCCCATGCGCAACGTAGAGGGGGTTTGGCTCATAGGTTCGAAGCCTCAGACAGTTAGCTGGGATCCATCCGTATCCCAGAGAACATCGCACTCTCGCTTTGGAGAGCAAGAACACCAGATAATACAACCAGACAAGCAGCAGTAGGAGTGTTATCTCTTTGGAGAGCTCCGAAGCTGGGTAAACTACTCGTGTGCCTCGCCTCGATCTGCTCTTCGTGCGATCTCCGCCCCCCCGCCGAACCGAAAGGGGCCCGGTCCGCCGGCCCCATAGGTGTTCGAGGATCAGTTTGCCCCGACACGGATATTAACAAATTCCCATCTGCCCATAACCGCGGGCACGACTTTCAAAAGTTCATAACCCTACAGGGGTGTCCCAACTTAGCCCATCACGAGCTCTCACGGTCAACGAAGGATATTCCTTCTCCCGAGGAGACCCGATCAGTCTTGGAATCCCGATTACAAGACATTTCGACAATGGTAAAACAAGACCAGCAAGACCGCCCGATGCGCTGACATCCTGATAGGAGCTGCACATATCTCATTCTCAGGGAAACACCGGATGAACACTACATACAACTAAAAATACTGGCCCGGGGGGGGGGGGGGGTTAAATAAAGATGACCCTCGGGAGTGCGACTCCCAAGGGAAAAGTAGGTGGTGGTGAAGCAAATGGTAAAACCATGGTTGGGCCTTGCTGGAGGAGTTTTATTCAAAGTGAACTGTCAAGGGGTCCCCATAACACCCAACTGTGTAAGGAACACAAAATCAAGGAATATAACACCGGTATGATGGAAACTAGGGTGGCAAGAGTGGAACAAAACACCAGGCATAAGGCCGAGCCTTCCACCCTTTACCAAGTATATAGATGCATTAATTAAATAAGAGATATTGTGATATCCCAACATATCCATGTTCCAAAACATGGAACAAACTTCATCTTCACCTGCAACTAACAACGCTATTAGAGGGGCTGAGAAAAGCGGTAACATGGCCAAACAACGGTTTGCTAGGACAAGGTGGGTTAGAGGCTTGACATGGCAATATGGGAGGCATGATATAGCAAGTGGTAGGTATCACAGCATAGCAATAGAGCAAGCAACTAGCAAGCAAAGATAGAAGTGATTTCGAGGGTATGGTCATCTTGCCTGAGATCCCGCAAGGAGGAAGAACGAGTCCATGAAGAAGAAAAGCGGACGAAGTCGAACGAATCCTCACAAACGCGACGTTATCGGAACCAACCCGAAGAAGCAACACCGGAAAGGAGCAAACAACATAGTAAACAACCATCACATCAACATGGCATAATGCACAACCAAGTCTGATGCATGTCCGGTTTAATGAAGCATGGCATGGCAAAGTGCACAAGAATTTCTACAAATTAAGTGGAGCTCACTACGCAACGAGTTGCATATTGACGAAACACCACAACAAGTTATTTAGTTCGATCTCGTTTATGTACCCATCAATATTAAATGTTGTTAAACATGGCAAGAGGTGAAGAACAACAAAACTATCTATCTAGGCAAGTTTGAATGAGGCCGGAACAACGAACAACAATTCGGGTAAATCCCCATATGCATATTTTAGATTTGGTACTGTTCTGCCTTAAACACAATTTTAGGGTTGTTAAACATGCAAAGTAAAGTCACCATGTTAAACTAGGCATTTTTCTACCCCATTTACATCTAAAGTTTGTTAAGTTCGGAGCTACGGTTATTTAGTTATGAGTTAAAGCATTTTAACATGGCATAGGAGCAAATTTAACCAAACAGCATTTTAAACATTTTAAACATGGATGAAAGTGGCATATTTTGAAACTAGACAAAATTCTAAGCATTTTACATATAAAGTTTGTTTTAATCCGATGCCCGGTTTGTGAGTTATTATATGCATGAACTCTAGGGACTTTTCTGCAAATCCGTAGTCTCAGGATTAATAGAAAAAAATGTTATGTGGAAAAAAACATGTCCCGGGCCGAATCTGGCCGGCCCAAAAGTGCACAGGGACAGGGGTTGCTCCCCAGGCCTCATGGGACAGTGGATCTGGTGGGCTAAATCAACGCCTTGGCAAAGAAGCAGGCTGGGCCTGGGCGGGCGTGGTCAACGCGAGTGGGCACGGGACGAGCGTCCAGCTACTCACAGAGGAAGCAGAGGCCACGGAAAGGCATGGCGAGGCAGAGGACACCGACGGGCGATGCACTGGTGGCGCTGGAGGTGACCGAAGGAAGCGGATCCGGGCGGCGAGGTAGTAGGCCGGCGGCGACGACTGCAGCCGAAGGGGATCGAGGCGGCATGGTCCTGCAGGGAGGCCTCGGGTGCCATGGCGTGGGGGCGCTCCGGCGAGGCAGGGGACGACCGGAGGTCGAGGATGGACTAGTCCAACCATTCCCAGTCATATTCCGGTAGAGAGGGAGAGAGGTTAGAGGAAGAAACTAAGGAAGGAAGGAGAGAGGCAGGGCGCGGGGCTGACCTGGAGGTCGAGGTCGGGCACGATCGGCGCTCGACGGCGGCGGAAGGGTGGATGCACTCTGGTGGTGGTCCAGCTAGGGCTCCGGGAATGGCGAGGTCGAGCAGGAGGAGCTCGGGGATGGGCGCGTGTGTAGAGGAGCCCTAGCTCTCGCGGGATTTGAGCATCTGTGGTCGTTGGCTGGAGATGGATCGAGGGGATGGATGGGTCTGGGAGGTTGGGCGCTGCTCTGGTTGGTGGGAGGCTGAAAGCGAGGTGGATGTGGGATAGATCCTGAGAGAACAGTGGCGGCGGCGGACACGGATGGATGGGACATGGGCCTAAAAACTAGGGTTAGACCGAAATATATAGCGAGTGGATTAAAAGAGAGGGATTTGGATCATCGGATCGAAATCCGACGGACGAGAATGAAATAGGTAGGGAGTCCAAAAAGAAAAACAGAGATGTTTTATAGATGTTTGGGGATGATCCGGATCGAACGGTGATGACTGCCTGAGTCGGGTCCCGGGAAGTTTCGGACGTGCACGAGAGGGGTTCGATGCACTGAGCAGAGAGGGTTTTCGGACCGTGCGATCGCATCAGGCGGCTCCGGACGCGAAGCAGGGTAGATGGAAGGACTAGGTGGGCTGTGGCGAGGCTGAGAGGAGAGAAGAGAGAGAGAGAGGGCCTGGCAGCAGTTTTCGGAGACCGAAAACGTCCGACGTTAGACCGGCAGCGGTGCCGCTATAGTTATACGTTGGGGCGTCAAACGGACTTCGAACGCGATGAAACTTGGCAGGCGGCCTACCTACAACGTAACAACACCACATGCCAACTTTCAACCCATTCCGAGAACATTTTTCGGCCACTTATAAAATACTATTTCGGACATGCCATGGGCGCGTGCAAGCGTGTCTGGGCTCAGAACGGGCAACGGACGGAACTAGGGAACCCGGATGCAAGTTTTGAAAAACAAGATGGTGCAATGCACATGATGACATGATGGAAGGCAACACGCAGGCAAATGACATGGCAACGTCGGTGAATAACTAGAAGACACTTGGCGTATCGGACTCGGGGCGTCACAACACTCCACCACTACGAGAGGATCTCATCCCGAGATCTAGAATGGCACCGGAGAGAAACTGAAAAGGAAGAGAAGAGGTAAAACTAATTGCTTCTTTGAGAGACAAGTGAAACCATGAACCTTAAGAGGTTGAACAAATTGAAATAAAGAATACAGCGAAGGTGAACAAAGTTGAAAACACGCCGTTAGATAAGATGAACAAGGAACCTTACTAGAACCTTGTAGGTTGAAAGACATAAGAAAAGGGTTGCGATGGACAAGGAGTACATGCAAGCACTCTGGTAGAAACGAGATGTACAAGGAACGATAAGGATCAATTACGACAACACTCCGATTGGAAAAGGAAGGTAAAGAATATGAGCTTGGCAAAATGAAAGCAATTGGATTAGACTCCGGTTAGAAGAGGAATGGTAGACACAACACTCCGGTTAAAACAAGATAGAGAAGGAATAAGAATGATATAATTTGGGAAGCACTCCCACTGAAAATGGAAGGAATAGAACATGATTTTTGACAAGATGAGAGGATACTTGATGAAGTCAACAACGCACTACCTCCGGACCTATAGAAAGAATGGCACAAGGGTAAGAAATATTTCAGGCGGCACTCCAGTTGAGAAGGGAGGCAAAACTTGATAAGATGAGAGGACTTGAATAGAGGGCACTACACTCCGGTTAAATGGATAAGCAAAGGAAAGGACATGATCTTGGAAAAAAAAGATGATTGGTCGAAGAGAGCAACATCACAATGCCTCCGGAACGAATGAATAGAAGCTAGACCGTCGGAATAAGAGAACGGAGAAGGAATGGCAACTTGTACCACAATTTAATTTGTAAATCATCCTTCCAAGAAGGTTAGAGCGGAGTTGTTGGAAAAACAACAACGAAAAGATATGATCCTCGTGGACTTATTGAGACATCTCAAAACTTGAGGTGAACTTCTGCCACTAACGAAAAGCAATTGCTTGCTTCAGATGAATGAAGAGATGAAAAACTTGTTCCACCAAGAGGATAAAGAGCAAGCTTGGGTCATTGAGAAGCAACACAATAGCAACATTCCTTAGGAAAGGCTTTAGGTGAAATATAACCCAATATACCTCCAATGAAGAGATTGGTGGATTTAAAATATCTCATCCTTGGCAACATGTGAATCATGAAATACGAACTCAAATTTTCAAGAATGACATAACACCACCTGAAATGATAAGGTAGAATGAATTGCACTTCGAAATGCAAGAAGAATGCTTGAACTCCTCAAAACAAAACATGTGTTGAGCACCATGTTTATTTTGGAGTATAGCTTGGCGGATCATAACTTCGAGAGAAATATTGAAGAACAATTGAAGAATAAAAAGAATCCTTGACGAACCACCATGTTGAGACTCCATGAAGAACTCCGGTAAAGAAGAATGATCAAATGAAAGAAAGTTGAAAATAACAAGATGAAGCCTTGCAATGATTTAGATGGATCTTTCACGATGATATAATTGAGAGATGTTGGAACTCCGGGAAAGTATGAAGCACTTGAACCGAGAATTTACTCATCATGAACAAACTTCGGAATAATGAATCCATCATTTGGATGAAACAAGAATAAGAATTATGTTATGCGTATGCTTCACCAATTTAAATTGATGACAAGCAGCGGATTTGGCATACTACTTATTCTCGTAGCTAGAAAGCATTAAGATAGATATAGAGCCAACTAGGGAAGGTCTTCTGCGAACCACCGGTAGGATTGGGAAGAACAAATGAATTGATACGATAACAAAGGAAGAGAACTCTTGAACGAACCACCACAAGATTTGAAAATGAACGAAGAAAAGATAAAGAAACACCAGGAAGAATTAGAAAATGAACGAAGATACTTGAGAGAATTTAGGTACAAGTTAACGAAGAGATCCTGAGCTGATTAGATGATACTTGAATGATGCACCGATATGATTTGGAGAACAATAGCTCAAAGCTGAGAATGAATAATTATGAGATGATGGGCTTCAGAGAATCAAACTGAAAGACTCTTGAATTGCTCCGGATGGGTGAAAAGAATTCTCACAATCGAAAACAATTATGAGAGGATGGCATCAAGCTTGAACTTCGCATCTTTGGAAGAATGGGTAAGATTTGGAGGAGAAACTCTTCTTTGGTATTTAAATGTAGAGAATGACGATGAGAAACACCAACATGAATTGTTGAGATACTCCAGGATGAAAATTAGAATGGTTGAACCAACGATGAAAAGACTTTGAAAGATCTTGGAGAAAGGCATTTGACTGATGAAAATTCATTCTTACGTCAAACTTTAGAAGATTTGAGAATAGCTCCGGGAAAAATTAGAAGAGTCAGGTACGATCCTGGGACCTATGGGTTATGGCCCACTAAATATAAACACCATTGAACGATTACTTGGAAGATATTGCACCGGTTGAATTAAATGGCTTGAATGAGATAACCATCTCGCAATAGCTTGAACAGATCGAGAATGGAAACGCGAATCTCTTGAGATATCTTTAGCACTTCAGAACAAATGAATAGCGAGGAGCGGATGATTAAGAGGTGCACCGGCATGAGAAAGCATTTGAAACAAGGAAAAGTATATGATCGACAAAGCTTGACTTGAATCCACCGGAGAAGAAAACGGGTGAAGAGTGACGAACTTGAGGCTTCCTTAGCATCTTCCTGTGAATCGCCGGATAAGAATATTGACGGAAAAGAATGGAGAGACTTCACATCCATAATATGGATACTTGATTAAGAAATCTGAGTCCTTGAGGAAACAAGGGTGGGAGGGCGGGAAAACAAAGGCACCTTGGGGACAGATGAAATGAATAACATTGGAAAAAAAATGAGAAGTGATCTTGCGGAGTTGAAATGATCGGATCCACTTGAAGAGAAACACGCCGGTTGGAAAAGAATTAACATGACAATCTAGATTATCATGGAGGATTTGTATTCACATAGGAGTATGAGAACACTTGACTTCGAAGAATCCCGAATACCACAACTCAAAACAAAACAAATGATTGGCTTGCAAAATAAGCCGGTACAAACATATGATAGAGATTTCGTCCGAACTTTTCATGGTGGGGCCCACACGGGCTCGATCGTACCGCACCATCATCTATAAGGCAGTGCACATAACATACGAAGCGTCCCCGAGTCAGCATAGCCAAGGACTCTTTATGACACAACGAGACCACTGTAAAACCAACCGTGGATAGGCGAACCACTAGACGTCGAACCCCAATCTCATATCATGCATCTGTCGGAGAGATATCCTAGAGCTACTTGAATTCCCACTTATAAACTCCCGAAACTTTCTGGTTATGCAATCAGGTGTTGGGGATACAAGGGAAGCATAATATCTCACCCAAAACTAGCAAATCCTACATCCAGTTGTATCCATCCTTCAACACATAACCAAGAAACCTTCGGAAATCATTTACCTCAACCTTCAAAAAGCATCCGTTATACCAGTTATGGCAATACTCCCGAACTCCCTCCCCAGTATTGGGTGGCATCGAGGTTATCTCACCAACAACTACATAAAAGAGTTTTTCGATGTCGGTGAACTCAGGTATTCCAGAACAGCAACGATAAAATTGTGACGACAACACCTCGGAGCTCAACTCCCCGGGACACCGCCACAACCCCTAAATATCAGGAGGCACCAAGAACATTGTTCTCGTCACAAAACCATCATCACGATTCCAAGATACCCGCGTGATCCTAAAAAAATTTAGTGAAATTTTAGGAGAGAAGAGTCAAAACTTCTACGTCGGGAGGCCTCACCAGAGCGACGAAGGGACTGGGGAGTAAAAAGAATCCTACTCTCCTATATATATAATCCTATAAGACTCAAAACATTTTTCTAGACTCAACAATGCCAGCGATTCGATCAAGATGGGGGCTACTAAGTCGGGGAAGGCTCTGATTACCAACTTGTAACACCCACGATGCGGCTATATCTCCCACGTGTCGGAGCACGACTTAGAGGCATAACCGCATAGTAGGCATGTCGCAAGAGGGGTAATCTTTACACATCCCATGTACTGAATAAGAAATGGATAAAGAGTTGGCTTACAACCGGAACTTCACACAAATACAAGTTAAACATACATCATCCAGAATACAATCCAGGTCCAACTACGGAACCAAAATAAAGAAAGACCACCCCTATTGCTAGGTCCCTGACCGCCCCAATTGGGCTCCACTACTGATCGAAAGGAAACAAAACAACCCAACGAAGACGATCTTCATCATGCTCCCACTTGAGCTCGGCTGCGTCATCTGCACTGGTATCGTCGGCACCTGCAACTTTTTGGAAGTATGTGTGAGCCACGAGGACTCAGCAATCTCACACCCGCGAGATCAAGACTATTTAAGCTTATGGGTAGGAAAGGGGTAATGAGGTGGAGCTGTAACAAGCACTAAGCATATATGGTGGCTAACATACACAAATAAGAGCGAGAAGAGAAGCAAAGCAACGGTCGTGAACTAGAAGTGATCCTCAAACTACTTACATTCAAACATAACTCCAAAACCGTGTTCACTTCCCGGACTCCGCCGGAAAGAGACCATCACGGCTACACACAGGGTTGCTGCATTTTAATTATGTTAAGTGTAAAGTTTTCTACAACCGGATATTAACAAATTCCCATCTGCCCATAAGCACTGGCACGACTTTTGAAAGTTCATAACCCTGCAGGGGTGTCCCAACTTAGCCCATCACAAGCTCTCACAGTCAACGAAGGATATTGCTTCGCCCGAGAAGACCCGATCAGTCTTGGAATCCTGGTTACAAGACATTTCGACAATGGTAAAACAAGACCAGCAAGACCGCCCGATGCGCAGACATCCTGATAGGAGCTGCACATATCTCATTCTCAGGGCAACACTACGTACAACTAAAACCAACCCTCAAGTCTCCCCGAGGTGGCGCTGCAAGTGGCTCTGTTTCGGACCAACACTTACAAAAGCACTGGACCGGGGGGGTTAAATAAAGATGACCCTCGGGAGCATGACTCCCAAGGGAAAAGTAGGTGGGGGTGAAGCAAATGGTAAAACCAAGGTTGGGCCTTGCTGGAGGAGTTTTATTCAAAGCAAACTGTCAGGGGGTCCCCATAACACCCAACCATGTAAGGAATGCAAAATCAAGGAACATAACACCGGTATGACGGAAACTAGGGAGGCAATAGTGGAACAAAACACCAGGCATAAGGCCGAGCCTTCCACCCTTTACCAAGTATATAGATGCATTAATTAAGTAAGAAATATTGTGATATCCCAACATATCCATGTTCCAAACACATGGAACAAACTTCATCTTCACCTGCAACTAACAACGCTATAAGAGGGGCTGAGCAAAGCGGTAACATGGCCAAACAACGGTTTTCTAGGACAAGGTGGGTTAGAGGCTTGACATGGAAATATGGGAGGCATGATATAGCAAGTGGTAGGTATCGTGGCATAGCAATAGAGCGAGCAACTATCAAGCAAAGGTAGAAGTGATTTCAAGGGTATGGTCATCTTGCCTGAGATCCCGCAAGGAAGAAGAACGATTCCATGAAGAAGATAAGCGGACAAAGCCGAACGAATCCTCACAAACGCGAAGTTATCAAAACCAACCCGAAGAAGCAACACCGCAAAGGAGCAAACAACATAGTAAACAACCATCACATCAACATGGCTTGATGCAAAACCAAGTATGATGCATGTCCAGTTTAATGAAGCATGGCATGGCAAAGTGCACAAGCAATTCTAAAAATTAAGTGGAGCTCACTATGTAACGAGTTGCATATTGATGAAACACCACAACAAGTTGTTTAGTTTGATCTCGTTTATGTACCCATCAATATTAAATGTTGTTAAACATGGCAAGAGGTGAAGCACAACAAAACTATCTATCTAGGCAAGTTTAAATGAGGCCGGAACAACGAACAACAATTTCGGTAAATCCCCATATGCATATTTTAGATTTGGTATTGTTCTTCCTTAAACACAATTTTAGGGTTGTTAGACATGCAAAGTAAAGTCACCATGTTAAACTAGGCATTTTTCTACCCCATTTACATCTAAAGTTTGTTAAGTTCGGAGCTAAGGTTATTTAGTTATGAGTTAAAGCATTTTAACATGGCATAGGAGCAAATTTAACCAAACAGCATTTTAAACATTTTAAACATGGATCAAAGTGGCATATTATGAAACTAGACAAAATTCTAAGCATTTTACATATAAAGTTTGTTTTAATCCGATGCCCGGTTTGTGAGTTATTATATGCATGAACTCTAGGGACTTTTCTGCAAATCTGTAGTCTCAGGATTAATAGAAAAAAAATGTTATGTTGAAAAAAACATGTCCTGGGCCGAATCTGGCCGGCCCAAGAGTGCACAGGGACAGGGGTTTCTCCCCAGGCCTCATGGCCGGCGGATCTGGTGGGCTAAATCAACGCCTTGGCAAAGAAGCAGGTTGGGCCTGGGCCGGCGTGGTCAATGCGAGTGGGCACGGGACGAGCATCCTGCTCCTCGCAGAGGAAGCAGAGGCCACGACAAGGCATGGTGAGGCAGAGGACACTGACGGGTGATGCACTGGTGGCGCTGGAGGTGATCGAAGGAAGCGGATCCGGGCGGTGAGGTAGCAGGCCGGCGGTGACGACTGCAGCCGAAGGGGATCAAGTCGGCGTGGTCCTGCAGGGAGGCCTCGGGCACCATGGCGTGGAGGCACTCCGGTAAGGCAAGGGACGGCCAGAGGTCGGGGATGGTCTAGTCCAACCATTCCCAGTCAGATTCCGGTGAAGGTTTGAGGTCCAGGAGCCAATGCATCGGAGGGTGCTTGTCGGTGTCAAAACCGGCGGATCTCGCGTATGGGGTCCCGAACTGTGCGACTAAGGCAGATGTTAACAGGAGGCAGGGAACACGATGTTTTACCCAGGTTTGGGCCCTCTTGATGCAGGTAAAACCCTACGTCCTGCTTGATTAATATTGATGATATGGGTAGTACAGAGTGGATCTACCACGAGATCAGAGAGGCTAAACCCTAGAAGCTAGCCTATGGTATGATTTTATGTTGTCCTACGGACTAAAACCCTCTAGTTTATATAGACATCGGAGGGGGCTAGGGTTACACAAGGTCGGTTACAAAGGAGGAGATATACATATCCGTATTTTCTAAGCTTGCCTTCCACGCCAAGTAGAGTCCCATCCGGACACGAGACAAACTCTTCAATCTTGTATCTTCATAGTCCAACAGTCCGGCCAAAGGATATAGTTTGGCTGTCCGGAGACCCCCTAATACAGGACTCCCTCGGTAGCCCCAGAACCAGGCTTCAATGACGATGAGTCCGGTGCGTAGTATTGTCTTCGGCATTGCAAGGCGGGTTCTTCTCCAATTTCCAAGTGTTTGTAAGAAGTGTCTGGCTCCATAAATGTTGAACCTCTTGGCTTCTGTGCCCAATAAGGGCTTTTTCCCACGTGTCGAATGAATACGAGGCACCAGGGCGTTTTTACATTTGCCCCCCATATCCAGATAAATAAATTGTCTATTAAAGGGATGGGGATTCTTACATCTGATCCAAACCATCCTCCCCCAGCGAGAATCCATCAGAGCGTGTTTTGGAAAGATCCATTCCAGCATGGCCGACCACCGCAGCTCCTCCTCGCGCCCCGTAGCCCTAAGCCCGGTGATTGGGAGAGGTGTTTAGTCCCGCACAGTCGATTAGTCGAACTGCAGACTAAGGGATTTCTCCCTCCGGCGTATATGGTGCCCGTTCGAGCCGGGCTTGCCACATACAATGGCGGGGAGCAAGCGGAGAGCTTTCCCTGTCCCTCCATGGGGGAACGGGTTTGCCTCGTTCCCTATTTACTAAGGGGACTCGGATTTCCAATTAATTCGTTTCTCCGTGGGCTCCTGCAGCTCTACGGCCTCCAGTTACACAATCTCACCCCTGCCTCCATTCTACACATCGCCGGTTATGTTGCCCTCTGCGAGTTGTTCCTGGGCTGCAAGGCTCACTTCGAGCTGTGGAAAAGGCTATTTTTCCTCGTCCCTCGCACACAGAGGGAATCACTTTATCAAGTGGGCGGAGCCGAAATATGGCGCATCGCCGATACTGGATACCTGTCCGGTACCCCGAAGAAGTCGTCCGAAGTCTGGCCTTCAGAATGGTTTTATATGGAGGACATTCCCATTCCGGACCCTATTCGGAGAGGTCTTCCTGAGTTCAACAATGCTCCTTTGAAGAAGTGCCAAAGTTGGCACCCACGGAGCCCCCAGGCGGAAGACAACGGAGAAGTCCTCTATTTGATGAACGTTATCAAGCCACTAGCTCAATTAGGATTGACAATAATCGAAGTTATGTCAATTTGCATAATGCGGGGAGTGTAGCCACTCCAATATCATGGGCACCCCTTGTGGTGTTATAACAGGGCGGATGACGCCACCCGCTGCGGGCGTAAGGGTCCGAACAATGCTGCCGCTTTAGCGAAAATTCTGTCCGAACTGTTCAAGGGTGAGGAAGAGGAGTTCACCCGCATCAAGCCACGGGATGGATTCTCCATGTACAATCCTCCAAGATGGGTAAGTTATATCTCCCTGCTCCCATTTTCCCGCATTCTTTGTCGTAAGTAATCACCTTGCCACTTTGCGGCAGGAACTGCGAAAAGCCACAAAGGAGGTCTGCAGCCCTTCTCCACAACCAGAGGACCCTGACCGGGCCCTCGACTCCGGACTTGAAGAGGATCCGGTTATATCCGTGGAGCTGATAGACCGGTAGTTCTATCAGTTAAGCTGCGACGATGCCATGGTGGCCATTACGGCCGACTATCCCGGACTGCTCCCTGCATCGCAAGTAAGAAAAACCAAAAATCTTAACTCCCAAAACTAGGATCCCCTTTTAAACACTTCAACCACCATATACACATGGCATTTTTTACATGGAAGGCATTCGGGACGCCCTGCCGAACCCGCAGCAACTCGCCAACCAGAGGCACCGAGGCCGGGTAGGCCAAAAAGGAAGGCGGTCAGGACGGAGACGCCAGCACAAAGGTATAAAACCCCCGCTCCTTGGTCGTCGTCTTTCTCAAAATGTAATGACACCTGTGTTTCTTTAATAGAAAAAACGCTCGCCGGAATATGTCCGGCGATGTTGCCGATCACGCCTCCACCAGTCGGGCGCCAGGACCGGACATAGAGGCGAAAGCCGATATCGGGCAGGTGCCGGATAATCCCCCTACGGAGAATGTGGATAGATTGTCCGCTACTAACTCAGAAATGGAAAGCGCCATGAAATATAGGCGCTGCAGGGCCATACTCCGTGACGCTTGTTTCTCACCAGAGGCATTTGATGCCTTCAATTCTGGAGAGGTGTACCTCCGTGCCGCTCAAGATGGCCTAGCCAGAGCCACGTATCAGTATGTAAAGGATGTACGGGTGAGTGAATCTGGTGATTTATATGTATCGGTAGCCCATGAGACTTGAAACAGTTAGCAAAACTGATTTAAGGATCATCTTTATTGTGTAGGTTCTTACAGAGAACAATACTAGGCTGTCCTAGGAGCTGGAGGAATGCAAGACCCAACTGCAGGCCGCTGTTGCCGCATTGCAGGAATAGAAAAAGCCTCCCGATGGTAACATTTACTTTAAAGAATGATGGTTACCATATAGTGTGCAGCGTGGCTGCAGATCTAACAACAGATGTTGCAGATGAATCCAGAGAGAATTCGGAGGTCGAGCATGTTACGCGACAGCTAGAGACTGGCAAACGCGTGCTGACTGAAGTTAGGCGGGAGAAAAACAATCTCCAAGATGCCAATATTAAGCTGAGCGTGGAACTAAAAGACATTCATGGCCAGCTTGCAGACTCCGAGAAGGAGAATAAGCGGCTTCGGCGCGGCATTTTCAGTAGGTGCTTGAATGAATCCTTTTAAAGGAGTTCCGCGAAGAAGTCGACTAACAGCGTTATGTCTGTAGGTATGCTGACGGGTCGTCCTATGGAGGAAATGCCCTGGTCTGCGGGTGATCTTCTGTCCGAGCTGTCACGTCTGCACGAACAAGTTCGGCAGGTGATGCAGGGTGTTACCCAGGCCTTGTGGCCGTCCGTCTCCCTGCCAGATGGTGTTGCCGAGCTTACGGAGAAGCTCAAGGGAGCATAGCGGTGCTTCCGATTATGGAAGATATCAGCCTGCCGACAGGGTGCCAGAGAAGCCTGGGCCATGGTGAAGACGCGGTATGGCAAGGCAGACCCAAATCACATGGCCGAAGTCGGACCTATGGGACCCTATGGAAAAGAGATCCCCGTTAGCTTAGTTTATGGGCAGGTAGAATTAGCCACAAAGTATTCTCAATAGGATTGTAAGCTAGACCGCCTGTTGGATGGTATAGAAGAGGAATTTAGTCAGTCTGCATGACTATGTAATTAAAGTGACATGTATAATGCCTTCTAGCCGGATTGTAGATCATTTGTCGTTACGAACCTTTTCGCTTCAACCTCCGGGCCCAATTGTCCGGAGTGTATCCAAATACCCCCTTAGTTATATAAGAACCGGGGTATGCGTGGAGACCATGTGTAGGGGTCATTAGTGCTTTATCAGGCAAGTGCCCAACTAGTTATGTTATATTACATGGGTAGTAAGAAACATCTTCCAGGGAGAATAGTTCCGTTAAGGGTTCCTTTCCCTGGGTAAGCATGCCCTAAAGTGCATGTCCGGAGTGCGATAGGAAACGCAGGAAAAACATCTGGGGGCAGATATGGACAATAAAAATCATCTTTTTTTCACCGACCGAATATTCCCTTAAGAATGCTAGCTTTAGGCTTCACCCAGTCTGAGGTACTCATCCGGCTGACCCGGCAGTAACAATCGCAGAGGTGCTCCCCTTGTGCCCTAGCCGAATTAACGGGAACATAGGGCATAAATACAAGAGCCAGGCAACCCAGCTTGGCCAAAACTTAAGTCATATCGATGCATATAATGGTGAAAAAAGGTACATGCGGAAGTATAACGCATGTGTGGGTCATGAGGCCCAGATAAATAATATAAGCTTCTGTGAAAGAAGCCCCCAGCTATGAAGAGTGCGGCTAGAGCATCTATAATGTGCAGGCGAGGCACAAGGTGACCCTTGAAGGCCTAGAGAAATAATAAAAGAAAGAAAGAAAGAAAACAAGACAGATAATCTATAGGCAGAAAATGGACAAAGGGAGGGGACTAACATAGAGTCCGGTGCTAGGCGTAGAATCTTCGGAGCCTGGCCGCGTTCCATGGGTTCGGCTCGAGTCGACTAGTCGATGCATCCTGCAGTCGGTACGCTCCACCGGTCAGAACTTGGTCAATAATGAAGGGACCTTCCCATTTGGGCTCGAGCTTGGTCTTTTTCTTATCCGGCATGTGTAGAACTAGTTCGCCAACGTTATAAGTTTTGGCCCATACTTCTCTGCTTTGATATATGCGAGCATGTTGCTGATAAAATGCGGAACGGGCTTTGGCTACGTCGTGCTCCTCCTCCTGGATGTCCAAACTGTCCTGCCGATCGAGCTCGGCTTCTCTTTCTTCGTACATTCTCACTCGAGGTGAGTCATGAATTATGTCACAGGGCAAGATTGCCTCTGCGTCGTACACCATAATGAAGGGTGTATATCCGGTACTACGATTCGGCGTGGTCCGCAGCCCCCAGAGTATGGAGTCGAGCTCCTCTACCCAGTGCGTGTTAGACTCCGTTAAGGAGCGCACTAATCTGGGTTTAATGCCGCTCATTATAAGACCGTTGGCTCGCTCGACTTGACCATTGATTTGTGGGTGATAGACTGAAGCATAATCGAGCTTGATGCCCATTTTGCTGCACCAGAGTTTTACCTCATCGGCCGTGAAGTTCGTGCCGTTATCAGTGATGATTCTGTGGGGGATGCCATAACGGTGTACAACCCCGGATATGAAGTCTATCACCAGTCCGGATTCGGCTGTTTTAACAGGTTTGGCCTCTATCCATTTGGTGAATTTATCCACCATGACCAATAAGTATTTTTTCTTGTGGGTTCCCCCTTTAAGGGGTCCAACCATGTCAAGCCTCCAGACCGCAAAGTGCCATGTAATGGGGATTGTTTGGAGGGCGGTGGGTGGCATGTGGCTTTGATTTGCAAAGAGCTGGCAACCGGCGCAGCGTTGGACCAAGTCTTGTGCATCTACCCGGGCCGTTGGCCAATAGATTCCTGTATGGAAGGCCTTGCTTATAAGAGCCCAGGCTGCGGCATGATGACCGCCGAGTCCGGCATGAATTTCTGCCAAAAGATCGCGCCCTTCCTCTTCGGAGATGCACCTTTGAAGGACTACGATAGTGCTGTTTTTGTAGAATTCTCCCTCATTGACCCTGTAAGCCTTGGATCGCCGCACTATGCAGCGTGTGTCATTTTGGTCCTCCGGAAGTTCCTGTCTAGTTAGGTAGGCCAGTAATGGTTTTGTCCACGGGGCAATAATGGCCATTATTTCGTGGGCTGAAGGTGTTATTTTGGTGGCGGAGCCTCCGATTGTGTCAGAGAGTTTGGTATCGGGTATTTTGGCCGGGTCCGGACTATTGTTACCGGTGTCCCCTTCCCATACTACGGATGGCTTGAACAGCCTTTCCAAAAATATGTTGGGGGGACCGCATGACGTTTTGTGCCGATGCGGGCGAGGATATCCGCCGCCTGATTGTTTTCCCGAGCCACATGGTGAAATTCGAGTCCCTCGAACCATGCCAACATTTTTAGGACGGTGTTTCGATAGGCCGCCATTTTCGGATCCTTGGCGTCAAAGTCTCCATTTATTTGAGGTATTGTGATGTTTGAATCCCCGCGCACCTCCAGGCGTTGAATGCCCATGGAGACTGCCCTCCGAAGACCATGCAACAGAGCTTCGTATTCGGGTGCATTGTTGGAGTCTACAATATTTGCAATACGTACTGAACGGTATCTCCGGTTGGGGATGTAAGGACGACACCAACTGTCAGGACCCCGACTCGATGTCACATCGATCTAGCCGGTAACACCTCATATCACTTTGTGGCCTCACGCACGGTATCCCCACGGGTGTCGCCTTACCTTTGCCCGGGACCGTTTGCGCCTTTTGGCTCACGTATATGATTGTGTCGCTAGCATCCATATGATAAGGAGCCCGGGCTGACATGACTAGTCGTAAACCCAAAGTGGCACAGACTTACAGGGACATGCATCCATGACCCAGCTTCAAACGTGTCGGTCATCAGCAAGTGGGTCCGGGCTGTAGCACTGGGCTAGCAGGACTCTGGTAAACCGGGCTGTAGCGGGCTAACAGGACTCCGGTACTCAATGCGTGACATTTCCCCGAAGGGACAGACACAGGAACGAAGAAGGACACATGCCGGCCAGCCTAAGTGTTCCAGAGCAGTAGCAAGCTACCATGGCTCAGCGGTAACACTAGGAGACATTTCCCGGTAAGAGAGGCTACTAAAGATAAACAACTAGGTAGTCAGATCCCACACATACCAAGCATTTCAATCATACACACAATATGCTCGATATGTGCAAATACAACGAAGCATCACAACATGACTCTACGACACAAGTACTTTACTTAAGGCTCAGGGAGCCATACATAACATACACAAAGGTACGGGTCTCACGACCCAACATTCAAGTCATACAGTCATACAAACCAGCAGCGGAAGTAACTTGTCTGAGTACAGGCAACTAGTAAAATAAAAGAGGCTTGGAAAGCCTAGCTATACTACATGGTCCTTCACAAGCTCAGGATCACCACCTGGGCCTTTAGCCTACTCATTGATGTCAACGTCTACATAGAACCCATCAGAAGGGGTTGCAGCGTCTTCTGTAAAAATGTAAATTATAGCAACATGAGTACAAAGGTACATGCATATTGTCAAGAAGGGTTGGTGGAGTTATTGCAGCAAGCCAGCTTTGACTCTTGGCTAGACTATCCTACGATACTTCAACTTGAAATGGTTTTGCGCACACGAGTCCACTACTCACCAATTCAATACACTACCGAGGATCCGCCTCCGTCTTCCTATGGAAGAGCCATCCTCGGCACTCACACTTATCTTGAGGCTTTTAGTAGTTTCCATTTACTTGTCTATGAACTGCATAGGCAACCAAGTAGTCCTTTACCGCGGACGCGGCTATTCGAATAGATCATGTTAACCCTGCAGGGGTGTACTTCTTCATACACGCTCTCACCACTTACCGTCGTTTACACGACATGTACTCGGCAACCTTCAAGCGGAAGCCCAACGTGGGTGTCGGCCACGACCTACCTAATCACCTAAGCCTCCAGTCCAGGTTTATCGCCTATCCAGGTTCCATCCGCAGGGAGTCCGGCCGAGGTTTCCCATACGGCCCGAACGATGTGAACAGGGTTCCCGAGATACCTAACGGGTATTCGGTACACCGTGCCACGTACCTACCGCATCACAGCCCACCCCTACGGTCAGCGCTGTCCACGGCCTCCAGTAGGCTACAAACACCAGAAACTACTTGCAACTCCTGGACGGAGAACTAGGGTGAATAAGAAGCCGAGAGGGTCCATTGGTTTCGGGCCCAATGCATGGTAGTAGCTGATTCTTAAATCACACATACAGATCTCAGTGCTTAAGGTCGGCTTCAATGAAACAACCCACCATGTACTCCTACATGGCCTCTCATCGATACCTTTACCAAATCGTGTTCACCACATCACTCTCATTACCGACATAATCATTTCACTCTAGCCCATCACCCAGATGAACCAGACCTGACACGACTCTAAGCATAGCAGGCATAGCAAGGTAGGAACAACACATACATATGGCTCA